>NC_053159.1:63004754-63304754 GCF_016835505.1 Polypterus senegalus | reverse complement strand
AGACAGTGACCCCTCAACAGCACATGCAGTAACTAACACCCACTAGCCCACTAACAATTCAACCACTCCTAACTCTGTCAGATGCTTTCTTCTGATCTACAAAAGCATAAAGCATTTTCTTTCTCTTTGCATGATAATTTTCCTGTAGTTGCCTGACATAAAAGATCACATCTTTTGTTCTGTTTCCAGGCATAAAACCAAACTGCTTTTCTCTAGGACGCTTTCAATCCAAAATTCCATCTGATCCAAAAACATGGTTGCTCAATATCATTCATACTCCAATGGATACACCTTGTCTTTGTATACTGGAATAAACACACTTTTCACATATTCAGGAATCCAGCAAATCATACACAATAATTTGTGCAGTTGTGTCAACTGTTCAACTCTAGGACCTTCTGCTACCATCAACATTTCCATAACCACTCCAGTTGAGCTTATTTTTTCTTTTTTTACTATTCTTCATCCATTGAGCACTTTTGTGACTTACTCCTTTGAAAACATACAGGTCAGACCTGCTGTTTTCTCGCAGTGAACTTCATTATCCCATTCAATTTCATCATCTGTCTATTTACAATCAATCACGGTGCTCCCATCAGCATTTTTCAAGCAATGCACACATCTCAAATTTGTTTTGCCATCTGCTTTGCATTCCTGGAAATGTCTCTCTTTGTTTTCTCACTCTGAATTTCACGTGCAAACTCCTGTCACTTGATTTTTTGTGCTCTCCCAAGTGCTTTTCTAGCATTTTATTTTGTTTTCTTGTAGGATGACATACCCATCAACTGCCTTTGTTTTCTGCCACTCCTTATACCAGCTTCTCCTTTCCTCAATTACTACCACTACCTCAGCATTCTGTCACCATGTTTTCTTCCGTCTCAGCATTCCCTTTTCATACTATAGACCTGTATGTGTTGTTTGTATGTATGCTTCTCACTTGCCATTCAGACTTGGGGCCTCACGTACAAGTGGTGCATACGAACAAAAATGTTGCATACGGCCATTTCCATGCTTACTTCATGATGTATAAAGACTAAACTTTGCGTAAAGCCACGCACATTTTCGTGGCAGCTTCATACCATGCATATGCAAGTTTTTGCTCAGTTTTGCAAATGGGTGGCACACAGCTTCAGAGCAGAGCTACTGGTTCTGTGTGGTTTCCCTTTCTTTTTTAAATTTGCATTCATGATGCAAGTTTTAACAGATACGCCAAAATTAATTGCATATTGTCTACAAATTTAATTCACTTGATTGCAATCAGTCGGTAACAATGTGATATGCATGGAATGGCCAAACTACTCCAACTACATTGGCTGCTTTAGCATTGTTAGAAGACATCACAAATGGAAAAATTAAAAGACAGCGTGTATTTATAGATGATGATGACTGGCTTCTATAATCTCTTTACAAAGGCAGACTTTGAGGAATTGTGCTCTACCTGCTCTTTTGCAATCTCTGTCCACCCTCAATTTTTTTAGCCACAGGAGCATTTCAAGGTGAACTAGCTGACCGATCTGCCAGCTGTATGGGATGGTATTATCCACTTGTAAACCAGATATATAAGATTTCCTTACACTGTGGTTAAACTGCCAAACATCAAAGCACAATTTTCAGCAATGTCCGGGTTTCCAAATATAATCTGAGCGGTCAACTGCACATGCATTGCTACTGCAATGGAACTAGATAAATCACCAAAAAGAATGAGGTGGCATTGCATCATCTATAGCTGGACAGCCTATAAAAATGGCAGCTCCACACAGTCGCAGAGTGCTGTTTCCAACTAGTGCAGTAAAAGGCAAGTAGTCCTTTTAAGGACAGCCAGCCACCTCAAACAGTCATATAAAGAGAAGAGAATCTATTCGTGGTGGTGCTTGGTTCCAGTGCTACACTATAAAGGAACTTTCAGAGAATCAATTTGCTTGTGTAAATAGAAGCCATTTTCACTCTATTCCACATCTATTGCTGCTCTATATTCCACAGAAAACGTGTTGCATTATACAGCACGCTACATGTTTCACAATGTGGCACAAAATCGTGGCTTGCCCCCTTACCTGAAGAGATGCAGTATGTTGAACCTGACCCAGCAAATGATCAGTCAAATCGGACAGCGTTACAACTTTGTTTAAATGTAATTAGCAAGATGTAAAAACAGGGAATGAAATGCAGCATTTATTTTTTAACCAATTCATTTAATTTGTGGTCAATAACACATAGTACAGCCCTTGCATTCCTTTGGCTACATCTCTTACAGCATCCAATATTGCATTTTGTGAATCTAGAACAGCTTCGTCAGCACACAGCCAGATGCTCGCCCAACGGTTTCCGAGGCAAAGGTGTGTGAGAAGTCAGCGCCTGAAGATGTGCGAGGCAATAGCAGCACCATCACCACCTGAAGTCATGTCCTTGGCATTGGGGGTCACTTTTGTAATATTGTCTGAAACAGAATAAACAGACAGTGGGCTGCGACTTGCCTTTTCACGTCGACTTTGATATCGGACCACATCTTTTTAATTTCAGGCACTTTGCAACTTTCTGAACTTGAACGTTCGAATGTCTCTGCCATGCTGTATCACTCAGTAACTTCCTTCTGTTGCTTATATCACTGCTTAAGCCAACAAATTGTATGTTTTTCCTTGCCTCCACTTCAAATTCATTGAAACTCTTCTCTTTACCACGTGCTTTTGCCATTGTTTTTAACAAAACACTGAATGGAAGGGGCTATTCATATTGATTTGCATATTCAAATATGTCAAATTTGGGAGTAAGCAAAGTTGCAGAATGCATTTTACATTATATTAGAAAATCACAATATTATTAATAAAACTTTTGTAATTTCTCACTCTAACCAGCATTACTTTTGTTTAGCAACAATAACTGACACGGTAGTAGAAATAATTGCCTCTCGACATTTATTGAACAGAATGCTAAATAACTGTAGCAGAATACATGTGACTTGCTGTAAAGCGATGCTTACCATATTCTCCACTGTGCGCAGATACTTGGCACACTGGGAGTGTCCATTATATTCTGCAAGGTCAGCAGCAGAATAACCATCATGATCTTTGATTCCAAGGTCCACACCATTCACCACTAATATCTGGCAACACTAAGATAAAATTAGAGAAATTAATTAAATACAAATATGCTTATATATATATATATATATATATATATATATATATATATATATATATATATATATATATATGTTATTGACATACTGTAAATGTATACTGATTTGTACTGATGAACTGTGTACTATGGCAGCCACGGGATACGATGGTTGTACAGTTTTCCAAAGGGAAATCCCCACATTTGTAAAAGTACAGAATATGCAAGGATTAAAAATACAAAAGCTCATAACAATTTGGAAATCAGTACTATTTATTATTGAAGGCTTTACTAACTAATACTGAAAGGAAATTATCTTCTTAAAAATTACAACTTCCTAAATTGACCAATTAATAGACATTATTAAGTAGTTAAATGTAATTTTTCCAAAAATAAAAACAAAGACTGGTGAAAAAATGAAAGACAAACTTGTACAAATATAAAAAAATAATTAGCTGACTAAATAAGGAAATCTAAATTTGAATTGCTTTCTGTTCTTCATTTTAGATCAGTTTTCCTGAGCAAAATTGGACTTCATTTCTGTTCTAGACATCCTCTTTAAGATGTCTTCCTATAGCTTCCTATACACACACACAATTGTATTAGCTGTTTGGACTCTCCTGACTTGTGGTCAAGTCCTTTACAAATTACATGGATTTTATAGCAGTATTAATTGAGGTATTGTAATGTAATTCTTATATAATATATTGGTTAGCACATGGTGGCTGCCACTGTCTTTGTTTATAAAATGGTGGGTATTTTTGTAGGTTGTATTTCTAAGCAAACAGAATGAAACAGGCAACAAATACACATTTATTTAAAACATCTACAGAGGCAAGGAAACGATTTTTCCATACTTATAAGAAATAAGTCACAGAGGTAATCAAACAACACAAAGTAAAATTGTTACTACCATACTGATATTGTATCACATAATCACTTTCCTAAGCGTTACGTGCACTTGTAGGAAATCAGTAATACTATTTGATCATCTCCCTCAGTGCCTCTACACAAGTCAAAACAAACAAACAATAAAAATGACTTCATATCTACACATTGCCCATCAAATCCAATCTACCAAACATGCTATGTATGCCCTGTCTGTATGGAAAATTTGACTTTAGAAGCTTCTCAATTCAAACTGAGAAAATGCAAACTAGGATGTTCTGGTTTCAGACAGTCTAGTTAATTTCCCAGTTCCCAGTTGCTGCCTGCACGTTGCTACATGCCACTTCGCAGACAAGTCTCAGTTGCTGACATGTATGTGGCAGTCTTTATCTACTGTTGATCCGCTCTCTCTACATGTTTTGTGGTTTCCACTGAAAGTTACCCCTTCCGTGATCTTTAGTAGTTCTTTTAAATCAAGTGTGATTCAATTTAAAAATACTCAAGCCCCTGTAAACATTGTCCATTGATTGCCAGAGCATAACATTTGCCACAGTATTTTAGAAGAAACACCATATAAATTGATGAAAACCTAGAAAAAAATCTAATGGCTTTCCTTGAGCTCAGTCTGGTAATAAAATAAATATAAGAAAAAGTAAAAAAAAGACAAGGATTCTTGCCCCTCTACGATGCATAATTTTCACACTGTACTATTATGTTAGATTACCTGCGTTTCCTTAGTTAGTACAGATGGCACAAGGCAGCTGTACTCAAAAGCTAATGTGTGCAGCTCAAATGTACTGTCATAATCTTTACAATCTTATTATAATCCATTTTAAACAATCTGATTAGTTACATGTAACCTACTTTAATCACCATTGGAAAAAAAATCAGTTTTGTGCTCTGAGCCCAGCACCAATCTAACTGTTTTATATGATCCAAAACAATTCCACTTATCTTGACTGACAGATAATGGCCACCACAGAAATGAGGAACTGGAGGCCTTCAAGCCTATGAATAGAGAAGGCAGCAAGTTGGACAAGGTTATTCTCTTGGCATAAGAATCTAAATCCAAGTGGAAAAAAATTTAATAAAATACAAATCTAATCCAAAATTCTAATGTTTGCCAAAATACCAGCTCCATGGAAGGGAAAAATAAATTACCAATTAGCTTTGTGTTCATCTACTTTAACGTGAAAGTTTGCTTAATAAACACATAAATCCTAGACAATACACTCAGGAGGGAAGTGGTCATCCTTGACATACCATATACCTGTATATTTTTTCTGTATGTAAAAAGTATGTAAAAAAAGAGTATGTAAAAAAGAAATGAACTAAAAAATATTTAAAAAATAAAATACTTACTTCAAGTTCACCATTTTCAGCAGCGTCATGGAGTGGTGTGCCCCCCCAGTTGTCCCGTGAAATTTCTCCACCATGAAGGAGGAGCCAGCTGAGGACTTTTGCATGGCCTCGACTGGCAGCAAAATGCATAGCAGTGGCACCATCATCATCTGGGTCAGACAGGCTAATATCTGTGAAACTCATCTGAAAGTGTAATGAAAAAAAATGTATCACTATAATGTTATTCTTGTGAAAGACCGACATCATCATCAATATGCTTTACATATAAAATGTACCATCTGTAGAATAAAATCAAGTAGAAAAGTCACAAACGGTTCCAGTAGCCCACACAGTGCCAACCAACTTACCAGCCATACAATGATTGTGTTGTGACCCATTTGGGCGGCTGCATGGAGAGGTGTCATCCCATCATTGGCTCTTATATGTGGCCCCGCACCACGGTCCTTCACCAGGTATTGGACAACCTCAAGGTGACCTTCCTGACAGGCCAGATACAGGGGAGTGGCACCATTTTTTGTTTGAGCATTGATCACACTCAAAAAAAAAAAAAAATAAAGAATTAGATATTAAAAACAATCTACAACACAAAATGCCAACAAGAATAAGTAAAAATACAAATCAGGAAAAAAAAAAATCTGTGTCCATTAATTAGAAATGAGGAAAAATCTCACAACACTTACTGCAAAATTAATTAATGTCAAGAACTTAGAGAGCTATCTACATCTTGTTGTCCCCTGAAACTACAAAACTCAAAAGAGAATTTAAATCCATTTGAGAACTGAAGCAGATGCACAATTCTATAACAACATGATGGAGGAATATTTTGTAACCCACTCCGGGTCATATTGACTCCTAACACTATAGTGAAAAAGGAGAGTTGTTGATTCATTATATGCTATATTTATTAAATTCAATAAACCAAACCTGTTAATGATTTTGAATTTTATGAGAAAACCAATTTATTTTTTATGTAAATCTTGGCATCCTCAAATAAACGTCTGAATGACCCAAATTTGTCGACCTTACATCAATATTCAGAACCCATTTATTCTAATTATGGGATATGGGGAAGATCAGACAGAATACACATACCAGCCCATCTTGGGGTACCAGACCACTGCAAGGTAAACTTATCCACACACTCGATGCTTATTATGGGCCAAACTTAACTTGCCAATCAATTTAACCTGAACATATTTGGCAGATGAAAGGAAAATTGACAGTTTTTTTTTTAAATATATAAGAAATTCTTCCAGATAAAATCTTACAAATCCAGTTACGGTGTTTGTGTTCTTTCACCTGACATCCATTAAATAAAATAAATTAACCAGTGACACAGTCTTGTATGGAAAGATATTCTTGTTTGTCACAGCTGATCTGCCTTCATCCCAAATGGGAACTTTCTGCTGCCACCTATTGGCCTGGAGAGTTTCCAATAGATTTGAGTCTTCCAGGCTAAAGTTTTAGTTACAGTAGAGCCCCCAGAGAGCTCCTTCATATAGACATTTGGATGCACAGAGACTCTGTGGTGGTGATGGTTTTTGTTGTCTTTGTCAATGCACTAACAGGTCCTCCCTAAGGCAACCCCAAGTCCAAATAAATAAATAAATTACAACATGATGAATACTCTCTCTTTGCTTCCAAACAGTTTTTCTACTAAGTAAAGACTAATGTTAATATTTAAAAATGAAAAAAAAAAGTTTTGTTTTTTTTGGTTTAATAAAAATAACAGCTACCTTTAAATTTAATCTTTCAAAAAAGCATATGAAAGAACAACTAAATTATCAGCCACTAATTTCAGGATATTCATTAAGTTTGTAACAATTTCAGCATTTAAATTTACCTGGTAATAAAAAAAATAATATTTAACAATACAGTAAACGTTAGAAAGAAAAAAAAAAAAAAAAAACACCTAATAAAACAACAAAAAAGTGATGTTAAATATTTCAGGCAGGAAGATGGATAAATGCAATGTGCTGTCATCAATAGGCAGGTAAGCTGTCTGAATAATTCATGAATGTAACTGGAGTGTTCCTCCTCCAGACAGGGAGAACAGCCCGTTTCAAGTCCTAATATCCTTCTTTGACCAAGTCACTAAACCAAATATTCATTACATGATAAACCAGAGTAATCAGGAAGATTTAACTGTGTAATTAAATAATACATTTTCAAGTAAAGACATGAAGGAGATATACAGCCTCCAACCTTTAACATAGATTCTTTACAAAGGATGCATGTACTTTAAAATGATAATCAAATGAGTATAAAAACAAGATAACTAAGGAAAACAAAATTAAAAAAAATTCAAATTATGAAATGAACCATTTTAGTGAAAGTTGTTATGAAGTATGTATGTTTATTATCAGAAATAACATTGTAGTCCTAGTTTTGGCCAACAGGGTTAAAGGATAAGTTTGGTATTTTTTGCAAGTCAAAGTTATTTCTTCTCAAACATGGTATGCATGCATTTGGCACACACAATTTTGTTCTAAATCTAAGCATTTTCTATATATATCTTGCCCACACTGGTGCTTTACATAATAGGCAGGGGAGCCACAGCACTGGGAGAAAATTAAAGCCTAACAACCTACAAAATACAGTGCTTGACAACAGTTTTGGCTTAAAAAAATGTGAGTATTGATTTGTGCCTTGCTATTGTTAAATAATTTACACAGGTCATTTTTGAACCAAAAAAATATATATATACTGTATATATTATATTTGTGCGGGCCACCTCAATGCTTGTTATCTTCTGTAATAACATCTCAACCACTAACCCCAACACATTATTTCTTCTGGAAAGACAAAAATCACAGTAAACTGTGCACGCCACTTGTTTGGTTTTGTTTTGATTTACTTACTCACACAAGCAAGCAGAAAATGTATCCTTACCTTGAGAAAAACAGTACTAGGAATATACAATAAAAAGATCACTGTATTTTCAAAGCCTTTTGTTGTCACAAATGTTTGTCAGAAACAGAATGCATGCTTTATTGAAATTCAAAGAAGGTGTGACATCACATTTTTAGGCTTTTATTTTCTAGTGGTTCTTCATGTTCCATTGTAAAGTGCCAGTGTGGGCAAGGTATTTGTTTTATTTATAGAAAACCCTCGACTTTAGAACATGTAATTATTCATAGCAAATGCATATATACCATATTTATGATTAAATAACTTGGACTTGAAAATACCAAACATATCCTTTATATTGGTCACACTAGGTTTATTAAGAATAGAAGCACCGTCCAAGTTAGAAAAGGAGTAATGAATGTTCAAATTTTTTGTATGGAATTAGCAGTTATCCTTTCTTTACTAAAAAATAATTTCAACCAACTACTTCTGCATACATGGACATCTTCCAATAAAAATAATCAGCACATTAACTTAGAATCTTACTCCTAAGGCTTCAACTCCTATGCATCGTCACATAATACTGAACTTCCCCTGCCAAGTGCATTGGATAGATTTGGACAAGACTGGAGACCGAACTACAGAAGAGACTATACAATGACAATTTCATCTAAAGATGACAGAAGGAACTACATTTTAAAATAGAAAAACAAAAAGCAAATAAAATCAACTGTGTTGCACTTCTGAATGCTAAGCATAAATTGAAGGAACAGAGAGTAAAGACAAACCAACTACATCTGCTGATGGGCTTCCTTTTGAAGGTAACAAGGCAGTTGTAAGTCAAATGACACACTAAGATTTTATGTGGATAGCAGAATGCCTGTTTAATGGCATAATTAGTTTTAGGACACATTATAGCATGTACTCTAAGTAATTATTATACAGAGCTTATCTTCCTTCTCTAATTAGAGGGGAGAGCAACACAATACTGGCTTGTCATCCTGCTAAAGATCTAAATGTCCTGAACACTAAGAGTTGATAAAGACTACATTTAGTGCCTTTGAAGCCATAGTTTGAGAATGGTGCTGCACCATGTATTGCATAATTCTTTTCAAGGTACCCTTAAGCTTGATGTTCCATTTAAGATGGTGGTGGGGATGTAAAAAGTATTGTTCAGAGCAGTTTACAGTCTTGTTTTTTCAAGACTTCACCTACAGGTGTCCCAGTAATTTACATTAAGCATAACACATACAAGCATGCAAACCTTCCAAATACAAGTACTAAAGATAAGTCTAAATTAACATCATGTACTACTTTATATGCATGTTGAAGTTTAAAGTAACCCTTCAAAATAGTATTTAACAAAAAAAAGGGATTCACACTGATGCAAAAAATGTAACAAATTAAATTATATTGAGTGTGACAATGTATGTAAAAAGCCATAAAGAAAACTGAAAATTATGGAATTAATTTCTTCCGTATAAATGTTTATTCCATCTAAAACAGCAAATTAAAATAGAAATATTTTTCAGATAAAATCAAAAATGTTTGGCAATGTGCACAGCCATAATGGAATCTGACCAAATAACTAGATGAGTGGCTAGTCCTTTAATAAGGCACCAATACACAGAGCCAACCTTATGTTCTAGAAAATGGAAGCAAGAGTGCAGACTATTAGAAGCTGCTACTGTTAAAACTCACTGGGCTGGATTTCTGTGTTAGATATTTAAATATTTCCATACTAGGAGCCACAACAGCACAAATCAGTGTATAGGTCAGAGCATCTTTCACCAGCTTTCTTTCCCATGGGCACTCAATTAAAGACCTGCGGAACAACGGCAAGCAGTCTCCAGCTTCAGCGAGTCAGAGATTCAGCTTAAGACTGCACTCACTCATTCACCCAGTGAAAAGCCCCTAGATTTGGCATCATCTCACCCTGTGGTGTCTTCAGCATTGTGTATGAACCTAAATTAAGCATATGTTAGTAAACTTACTTTCTGATGGGTATATGCATGCAAATGTGAGTCCAATCCTGATTCTGTCTCTAGCTCCCTCTGTAGTCACTCAACAACCTAAACTGGCAAAACTAATTTGATCACATTGAAAAAGAGTTAAAGTCAGAAGACGAACCCACAAATATAGCAATATAACAGGTACTTGGAGACATGGTGGGTGCTGCTGAACATTAAGTTCACAACAATGATGATTTCATATTTGAGATATGACTGGTTACAGTCAATTGCTTTTCCAATTCTGAGTACAGGCAGGTGAAGTGATTTGCTCATGGCCAAAAAGTGTCAGTAGAAGGACTTGAACCTACCACCTCTGGGTCTAAAGCCTGCACCCAAAGCCTTAACTACTACACCAAACTGTCTGCTAAAAACAAAATAAAAAGTAACATCTGAAAACATAATTTGGAAAATAACATTCAGTTTTGCCGAGTTTTCACTAATTCTCCAAGTTCCCGTGTAGGTAGAAGGCTGAAATTTGGCAGGCTTATTCCTTACAGCTTACTTACAAACGTTGGGCAGGTTTCATTTCGAAATTCTACGCGTAAGGGTCATAACTGGAACCTATTTTTCTACATATAATGTAATGGAGTTGAGTTGGAGATGGCCGTGGGGGGCGGAGTTTCGTGTGACATCATCACGCCTCCTACGTAAGTACTCCAAACAGCGATGAGCACAAAACGCCATTTCACAATTGAGAAGGCAGAAAAACATTATGAAGCAAATGATGCATACAAGCATATTCATAAGTACAGCTACTGCGGAAACAAAGCACGGCGTGAACCGTAAGTTTATATTAAATTAAGTTCATAGACAGGCTGCCACTAGCGTTTGTAATTTAGTGCCTGCCCATATAAGGCCGTCCATCAGCGGCAATCCAATACAAACACTGCCGGTAAATATTCAGGTGTGAATGACTGTGCTTATGCAGAGGAAGATGAGATGGTCAGGGTGGTGTTTGGCACAAACTCAGCGAAACTGCGAGAGAAACTTTTAAGTGCGGGTCTTAGCTGACATTACACGAGATGGCACCAGCACAGCTGGGAACCTTCGATGCAAGAACACCAAGCGGCTCACGTGAACTGACGCAGTGCACAGACAAAAGCAACAGTTCCAAAGAGTGCTGAACAAAAACCGAATTACACAATTGAGAAGGCAGCAAAAAAATATGAAGCGTCTGATACATAGAATCATATTCATAAGTGCAGCTACTGCGGAAACAAAGCACACGGTGGAAAAAGTGAATGTCACGCTAAAGGAAGACATTGTAAAAAAAAACCTGTGCATGCAGTTTGTCACATCTCAGATAAAGAGGAAGACGAGCTGTTTATTGATGCAGTAAGAAACTAATCGATGAATGAAACCTCTTATCTTTACAACGATTGACAAACACGGAATGTAACTTGAACACAACACATCGTACAAATACGACCCTGATTGAAACAAATAATGATAATCAAATCCTTGATGACAGCAACATTCAATAACACTCACAAAACAATTACTGTATATTGACAATCATGTTACGTTATTTTAAAATGTTCCCTTTTCTTTTTCATAACTTCTACTTCTCCACTGCGATACGTGGGTATATATTGTAAAAGGCGCTATATAGCACCCGACCCGGCACAGACCACGCAGAGGCAACGTGTACAAAAACACACAGGTTTTATTTTCTTCAGCCGTGGGCACACGCCTTCCCCGTGTCCCACAGGCCCAACACAGTCCCAAACACAGTCCCAAAACACAATCTTACAATTCTCCACCACTCCTCCCAGGCAAGCTTCGTCTCCTTCTTCCTCCCAACTCCGGCTCGCCGAGTGGTGGTGGCTGGGCCCTTTTATAGCCCACCCGGAAGCATTCCAGGTGATTAACCACCTGGTCCCGATTGCACCTCGGGTGGGGCTGAAAGCTCGTCCAGCGGGCTGTGGAAGCAGGCAGCTCCCCTAGCGGCCACGCCGGGCCCCAACCAAGCTGTGGAGGACTCCATCTCCCATGGAGCCCTGCGGGTGGTTGGGGAATCACCGACGGCAAGGGAGGCTACCACCAAGCGTCCCGGGGGAGGTATTGGACTTCCCATGGCGGCTCCCCCGGAACATAAGCAACAGAGGCGTCCCTACCGGGCATGGGACCCGGCTGTCCTTCACAGTTCCCTCCCTCAGATGAGGCTTGTGGGGATCATCGGCCTGCCGCGAGGGCCGGTCCTCTCCAGGACAGGAGTCGGCATCCTTGGCTCCACGGCTGCGCCCTGTAAAAACATAATGAACAGGTCTGGGGTGCTGCCCGGCGTCCCTGCCACTCGGACGTCCTCCTTGGACAAACCCTCCAGACATGACCAGCGTGACCACAAGAAAAGCATAACCGACCCCCTCCAGCTCGACCCTTGCGGGAGCGGAAGCAGGCAGGAAACTCCTGCCCCTCGCCCACTCCGGGAGGGCTGGTGGCGTGTTAAGCCCCTCCGCAGCGTAGCCCTCCTGCAGTGCCACACGAACGGGCTTACGCTGCACCTTGTCAGGAGTCCCGACCTCTTTGTCCGGGTCCTCCTCTTCCTCTGGGGTGCAGTGCGGTCTGGGTCCCCTTATGGGAAGAAGGAGACCCTGTGCCGCCTGCACCCCTTTAGACGATCAGAGACCGGTGCAGGCAGAGGGACGGGTTGTTTGGCAGCCAACATCCACCAGCTGCCTCTCCACACGTTCCTCTGCCACCGTATCGGTCCACACGGCGTCTTGTGTAGTGGGCGGGCGACCTGGCAAGCAGCACTGATCATATCCGCAGCCGTTGCGCTCCGCCCCTTTCCTCTACGGCCCAGGCTTCACCTACCTGAACGCTGTGTCCTGCAGGCAGGAGGTTGGCGCCCCGTCTCTCCAGCCATTTAACAACGGCCGCCATCGGCGCCGATCTTCCTGTCCAAGTCCTCCTTCGTCTCCTGCAGGACCTGAAAACCTTAACTAAGGACTGCAGAGGAAGGAGAACATGTTTCAACTCCTCTACAGCCCAAGAAAAGTTAATGCGTTGGTCGGCGCTGGACTTGAAGTCCCCTTGTTTCCTCCCACCGACCGCGAGCCAACAAGACCCTGCGGACCCTCCGCAGGTCCGTTTGGGAGTCCGAGAGGCTCGGGAGAAGGTCCGTCACCCCGCCTGCGAACTGTCCTCGGCGGGCGGCTGACACACTCCCCTTTACCTGTTTCGAGAGGAGCTCCTGCTCCTCTAGCTGAGCCACCGCATCGGGAAACTCCTCCGGGTTCTCCTCCTCCGGCTCACTGGCCGGCCCAAAGGAAGACACAGCCCAGCCTCGCTCTCCCGTCGCTCTCTCGCCGTCACGCCACGAACAGCGGCCATCTGCCCACCAACAGGTGGTTCGTCCCTCGGGTCCAGGAGGTAGGCTGACGCAAACGCTGAAAACCCTTCCCGTGGCCCTTCCCTCTTGAGCCCGTCACCTACCTCCGGTTGTGACCCGTGGAGCGGGCCGGCATGCCGGCGTCTGGAGGCTGGCTTCTGTGTCCGCCCGGCTTTCTTTTTCCCCATGGCGCGGTGCCTGTAGGTGGGTTTTTGCGGCCTCAGTTGCTCTGTGCTGTGCTGTGCTGCGCTGGCTTGCTTGCAGCTGCGAGCGCGTTCTCTCAGCGCTGTGCTGCGGCGTGTCCGCCCGGCAAGTCGTGCAGGCGCGTGCCTCGCGCCGGCCTCGGTGGCGCGCTCTCGTCGGGGCGTGCCCTGCTGCAGTCAAAGGCCGCTCTCAGCGCTGTACTCACAATAGAGCACGCTCTCTGCCTCGGGAGCGCGCTCGGCACTGCGGTGCGGTGTGCGCTCCTGCGCTGAGCTACACGTGCCCCCAGGTGTTGTGCCGGGCCGTTACACACAATTTTATGCAGGTCGGTCCAAATGGACGGCCCGGTATCCTGCCGACTCACGCCAGATGTAAAGGCGCTATATAGCGCCCGACCCGCACAGACCACGCAGAGGCAGCGTGTACAAAACACACAGGTTTTATTTTCTTCAGCCGTGGGCACACGCCTTCCCCGTGTCCCACAGGCCCAACACAGTCCCAAACACAGTCCCAAAACACAATCTTACAATTCTCCACCACTCCTCCCAGGCAAGCTTCGTCTCCTTCTTCCTCCCAACTCTGGCTCGCCGAGTGGTGGTGGCTGGGCCCTTTTATAGCCCACCCGGAAGCATTCCAGGTGATTAACCACCTGGTCCCGATTGCACCTCCGGGTGGGGCTGAAAGCTCGTCCAGCCGGGCTGTGGGAAGCAGGCAGCTCCCCCTAGCGGCCACGCCGGGCCCCAACCAAGCTGTGGAGGACTCCATCTCCCATGGAGCCCTGCGGGTGGTTGGGGAATCACCGACGGCCAGGAGGCTGCACCAAGCGCCCCGGGGAGGTATTGGACTTCCCATGGCGGCTCCCCCGGAACATAAGCAGAGGCGTCCCTACCGGGCATGGGGCCCGGCTGTCCTTCACAATATATATAAAAATGTGTATATATATATATATATATATATATATATATATATATATATATATATATATATATATATATATATAAACACCCGATCTACAGTACATACTGTCGCATAGATAAGCCACACGCTGTGGCACAATTGTAGTCTTAAGCCTCTAACGCCGACAGTGAGGTTCGATTCCGAGAGGGGATGCACTGAGTATGTGCGCGCTACCGATTCATTTTACCTTCGCATCTCCTTGGTTTGGGATGTATGAAAAATATTCGGTTAAGCAGAATCATGTTACGTTATTTTTAAAATGTTTCCCTTTATTAGCACAAGCACAGCTCAGACGCGCGATGCATGTACTCCATAACGCGTTAAAAAATAACGATTTAATCACACTTTCAATTCCAAGCAAACGGGAACTTTTGTCAATGCATGATTTCCTGGTACATCCATTACACTGATGCACACATCACAGCTACAAAAATGTTAGAGTCGGAATAAAGCGCGTTCCTACGACTGATCATTTCGACTACCCGAGCGAAGCCTTGATAAAAGCATGGTTTTGTGCACACTGAAAACAAGCAAAATTAGATGCATTACAGAAAGCGGACTTTGTGGCTCTTACTGGGGATCATTGGACTTCCGTGACCGTTAGTAATTCTAAATACATCTAATTACAAAATGTTCAATAATCACACTGTTTTAGCCTAATGTACAAAATAATTTTGGCTAAGGTTACTCAGAGTTTAAAGATTAAGTTGGTCAAATTACCTTTTATGTTTCTGACTTATTTTTTTAAGAAAAACTGCACTTTATGTTGAAATTTTGGTTATTATTATTTAAAGATAATACTATTCTGAAAATCTACTTAAAGTACTTAAAATACCACTTTATTTTTTAAGTCTGCCCAATTTTAACCAGGGATGATATTTTTGTTTCTGTTTTGAATTCAAATGCAGTTTAAAGGCTTTTTTTCAGAAATTAAAACAGCTTCAGTTTACAATATTCATGTACATGTCTATTATTTGATTCTGTCGCCCACTAAAACACTTTTAAATTTAAAAAAAAACATTTGCGATTTGGGGCAAATTTCGTGTGCGATTACATACGATTAATCAAGATTAATTCTTACACAGCCTCTAATTAATTGGATTAATTTTTTTAATCGAAGTCCCACCCCTAATATATATATATGTGGATATATATATGTAGATTTGTATATATATGTGTATATACAGTATATATGTAGATATGTATATGTTGTATATACAGTATGTATATATATGTGTGTATATACAGTATGTGTATATATGTATATCTATACTAATAAAAGGCAAAGCCCTCACTCACTGACTCATCACTAATTCTCCAACTTCCCGTGTGGGTGGAAGGCTGAAATTTGGCAGGTTCATTCCTTACAGCTTCCTTACAAAAGTTGGGCAGGTTTTATATCGAAATTCTACGCGTAATGGTCATAACTGGAAGCAGTTTTCTCCATTTACTGTAATGGAGATGAGCTTCAACGCCGTGGGGCGGAGTTTCGTGTGACATCATCACGCCTCCCCGTAATCACGCAGTACATAGAAAACCAGGAAGACCTCAAAAAGCGCTGAAGAAAACATGCATTATATAATTGAGAAGGCAGCGAAACAATAAGAAGCGAAGCGAAAGTGACATATACAACCATATTCATGAGTTCTGCTACTTCGGAAACAAAGCACGATGTAAACCTACACTTTAAATTAAGTTCATAGACAGGCTGCCGCTGGCGTTTGTAATTTAGTGCCTGCCCATATAAGGCCGTCCGTCAGCGGCAATCCAATAGCAAACTGCCACGGGTAAATATTCACGGGTGAAGGACTGTGCTTATGGAGAGGAAGATGAGATGGTCAGGGTGGTGTTTGACACAAACTCAGCGAAACTGCGAGAGAAAGTTTTAAGTGCCAGGACTAAGGTAACATTAAATACAGCCATGGACATAGCACGAGATGGCACCAGCACAGCTGGGAACCTTCGATGCATGTACACCGAGTGGCTCACGTGAACTGACGCAGTGCACAGATAAAAAGCAACAGTTCCAAAGAGCGCTGAACAAAAACCGAATTACACAATTGAAAAGGCAGCAAAAATATGAAGCTGATACATACAAGCATATTCATAAATCCAACTACTGCGGAAACAAAGCACACGTTGGAAAAAGTCAATGTCCCGCTAAAGGAAGACAGTGTAAAAAACCCGTGCATGCAGTGTGTCAGGTCTCAGATAAAGAAGAAGACGAGCTGTTTATTGATGCAGTAAGAAACGAATCGATGAATGAAACCTGTCATCTTTACAACGATTGACAAACACGGAATGTAACTTGAACACAACACATCCTACAAATACGAACCTGATTGAAAGAAATAATGATAATCAAATCCTTGATGACAGCAACACTCAGTAACACTCACAAAACAAATACTGTATATTGACAGTCATGTTACGTTATTTTTAAAATGTTCCCTTTTCTTTTCTAGCTTTTTAACACACTACTTCTCCGCTGCGACGCGGGTATATATATATGTATATATATATATATATATATATAACCCGATCTACATACTCGAATAATGGATACTTTATTCGCCATCAATGATTGTTTTGGTAAAGCCATACTCAGTGTATTCATTAGATGAACGGTAAAAAGTAAGGCGAGGGAGGATGACTTATTGAGGCATGCAGGCTGTAGTGCGCCAACTCTATCTGAATTGCGCGATCACATTTGAAAAAATATATCTTTTCAAGTTCTATTTAGTCCATATGTGTCAAACTCAAGGGCAGGGCCACATCCGCCCGCGTGTAATTATATCCGGCCCGAGATCATTTTATATACTGTATTATTGTTATTAAAGCCCGGTATATGAAGCGCTGGTAACACAATAAACTACAGATCCCATAATGCAGCGCTTCAGCTGCCTTGCCAACACTTACGCGTTAATCAAGTCTACCTTATGAAGCTGCAAGTTATTGCGAAGCTAGCTCACACGATGCTGAAGAGAAAAGTTGATTCTGAAAATAGAGCCTTTAAAACCGATGGGAGGCTGAGTATATGTTTACTGAACCCGTGTGTCTCATTTGTGGAGCTAATGTGGCTGTAATTACAGAATTTAATCTAAGACGGCACTATAAAACAAAACATCAGGGTAACCTGAAAGACCTGAATGCAATGCAGAAGATACAGAAAGCAGAAGAATTAAATAAGAATCTGACACTTCAGCGGACGTTTTTACCCGTGCACAATCACAAAGTGATTTCAATTGAGCTGCTTTTATGGGAGACACAACCACTTGCCCCACTTTCCCTGTTGCCAAGTAATGTTAAACCAAGTCGTCACTACGGTGTTCCCAAATCGCACTTTGCTGATAAACTGAGCGCACTGAGTTTGCACGGCGCTTTGGTGACTTTGAAGAACAAAAAGTCCGTCTACATGCGGCTCGAACCTTGTGCATGTTTGGTAGCACATATCTGTGTGAGAAGCTCTTCTCAGTGATAAAGACTAACAAAACAGCACACAGGAGTCGCCTCACTGATGAGCACCTGCAATCCATCCTGAGAATCTCCACAACACAGAAACGAACCTGTTGCCAAAAAAAGATGCCAGGCGTCCAGCTCTAAAATGACATATGAGCAAAGACAACTGAATGATTTGATTTGTTATTGCTGAAAGGAACACATTTTATTTATATTTCCAGGTTTTGTTATGCAGCATGTTCATATTTGAATTTGTATAATTTTGACAGGATATATTTTTATGGAGAGCAAAATCTTTTGGGATATTTAAAATCTAAGTTTATTTTTATATATAAAATTACATAAGAGTAAAGAAATTTGAATGTTTGTTCTTTTAATGTTTACTTTATTTCTAACTTGTATAATTTAGACAGGATATATTTTTATGGAGAGCAAAATATTATAAGTTGTTTAAGGTTTGAGTTGATTTATTCAGGAATAATATTCCTGTCTGTTTTACCATTCCTACCAAAGATATTTCTGTCGACTAAATAAAAATTCCTTCTATTTAAAATTTAAATAGAACTTGAACAAATCTGATAGTTCATAATATCCACGCAGACTTGCACGTAAGAGGGTGTTATCCGTTTTAACAAAAAGCGTATTGCACTGATACTGAAATAGCTGTGTGTGTATATATGTAGATATATATATAGATATATATATATATATAGATATATATATGTATATATATATATATATATATATATATATGACAGCAACACTCATCACTCACAACAGTGACAAAACAATAACATTGACAATCATGTTACGTTATTTTCAAAATGTTTCCTTTTCTTTTCATTGCTTCTTTAACACACTACTTCTCCTCTGCGCCTTGGTATTTTACTAGTATATATATATATATATATATATATATATATATATATATATATATATATATATATATATATATATATATATATATATATATATATATATATATATATATATATATATATATATATACATATACACACACGTGGACAAAATTGTTGGTACCCTTCAGTCAATGAAAGAAAAACTCAAAATGGTCACAGACATAACTTTAATCTGACAAAAGTAATAATAAATAAAAATTCTATGAAATTTAACCAATGAAAGTCAGACATTGATTTTCAACCATGCTTCAACAGAATTATTTAAAAAAATAAACTCATGAAACAGGCCTGGACAAAAATGATGGTACCCCTAGAAAAGACTGAAAATAATGTGACCAAAGGGACATGTTAATCCAAGGTGTGTCCACTAATTAGCATCACAGGTGTTTACAATCTTGTAATCAGTCAGTGGACCTATATATAGGGCTCCAGGTAGTTACTGTGTTGTTTGGTGACATAGTGTGTACCACACTCAACATGGACCAGAGGAAGCGAAGGAAAGAGTTGTCTCAGGAGATTAGAAAGAAAATTATAGACAAGCACGTCAAAGGTAAAGGCTAGAAGACCATCTCGAAGCAGCTTGATGTTTCTGTGACTACAGTTGCACATATTATTCAGAAATTTAAGATCCATGGGACTGTAGCCAACCTCCCTGGACGTGGCCACAGGAGGAAAATTGATGACAAATCAAAGAGACGGATATCTGAATGGTAACAAAAGAGCCCAGAAAAACTTCTAAAGAGATCCAAGGTGAACTTCAAGCTCAAGGAACATCAGTGTCAGATCGCACCATCCGTCGTTGTTTGAGCCAAAGTGGACTTCATGGGAGACGACCAAGGAGGACAACATTGTTGAAAACAAATCATAAAAAGCCAGACTGGAATTTGCCAAACTACATGTGGACAAGCCACAAAGATTCTGGGAGAATGTCCTATGGACAGATGAGACAAAAATTGAACTTTTTGCCAAGGCACATCAACTCTATGTTCACAGACGGAAAAATGAAGCATATCAAGATAAGAACACTGTCCCTTCTGTGAAACATGGAGGAGGCTCTGTTATGTTCTGGGGCTGCTTTGCTGCATCTGGCACCGGGTGTCTTGAATCTGTGTAGGGTACAATGAAATCTCAAGACTAGCAAGGGATTCTAGAGAGAAATGTGCTGGCCAGTGTCAGAAAGCTTGGTCTCAGTCGCAGGTCATGGGTCTTGCAACCGGACAATGACCCAAAACACACAGCTAAAAACACCCCAGAATGGCTAAGAGGAAAACATTGGACTATTCTAAAGTGGCCTTGTATGAGCTCTCACCTCAATCCTATTGAGCATCTTTGGAAAGAGCTGAAACATGCCGTCTGGAAAAGGCACCCTTCAAACCTGAGACAACTGGAGCAGTTTGCTCATGAGGAGTGGGGGGCCAAAATACATATATACACATATATATATATATATATATGTGTATATATATATATATATATATATATATAAATATATATATATATATATATATATATATATATATATATATATATATATATATATATATATATATATATATATATATATATATATATATATATATATATATATATATATATATATATATATATATGTGTATATATATATATATATATATATATATATATATATATATATATATATATATATATATATATATATATATATATATATATATATATATATATATATATATATATATATATATATATATATATATATATGTATATGTGTGTGTATATATATATATATATATATATATATATACACACACACACACACATACATACATACACACACACACACAGTCTTGGGGTGCGAGCAACTGTTGCTGGGGCTGCCAGAATCCATGAAGGAAGAAAAATAAAAAACATTATTTGTACAAAATCTTAATTTATTTATCCATTCCTAAATAATTAAATGGGTAGGCTATTTCGTATCAGTGCAATACGCTGCTTGTTAAAAGGGATGACTCCTGCTCTTACGTGCAAGTCTGCCTGGATATTTTGAACTATCGTATCTGTTCAAGTTCTATTTAAATTTTAAATAGAAGGAATTTTTATTTAGTCGACAGAATATTATTCTGGAATAAATCAACTCAAACCTTAAATAACTTATAATATTTTGCTCTCCATAAAAATATATCCTGTCAAAATTATACAAATTCAAATATGAACATGCTGCATAACAAAACCTGAAAATATAAATAAAAATTGTTCTTTTCAGCAATAACAAATCAAATCATTCAGTTGTCTTTGCTCTTATGTCATTTTATCAGATTTGGACGCCTGGCATCTTTTTTTGGCAACAAGTTCGTTTATGTTTGGTGTGAGGTTCTGTGTTGTGGAGATTCTCAGGATGGACTGCAGGTGCTCATCAGTGAGGAGACTCCTGTGTGCTGTTTTGTTAGTCTTCATGACGGAGAAGAGCTTCTTACACAGATATGTGTTACCAAACATGCACAAGGTTCGAGTCACATGTAGACGGAGCTGGAGCATTTTTGCGGGAATGGAGTGAATAAACTGTGCGGGCTGTGCAGTATCGTACTTTGCCTTCAGTGTGCCATTACACTACAGCTCAATCACCTCCATCTTGCGAAACAACTCAAAATTCTTTTTTTGTTCTTCAAAGCCACCAAAGCGGCGTGCGAACTCAGTGCGCAGTGCACTCAGTTTATCAGCAAAGTGCGTATTTGGGAACACCGTAGTGCCGACTTGGTTCAACATTACTTGGCAACAGGGAAAGTGGGGCAAGTTCAACTGGTGCATTTGTGTCTCCCATAAAAGTAGCTTCACTTGAAATCACTTTGTGATTTTGTACGGGTAAAAACGTCTGCTGAAGTGTCAGATTCTTCTTTAACTCTTCTGCTTTCTGTATCTTGTGCATTGCATTCAGGTCTTTCAGGTTATCTTGATGTTTTGTCTTATAGTGCCGTCTTAGATTAAATTCTGTAATTACAGCCGCATTAGCTCCACAAATGAGACACATGGGTTTACCGGCAATGTCAGTAAACATATACTCAGCCTCCCATTGGTTTTTAAAGGCTCTATGTTCAGAATCATCTTTTCTCTTTGGCATCGTGAGGGCTAGCTTCGTAATAACTTGCATCATCATAAGCTAGACTTGATTAACACGGTAAGTGTCCGGCAAGGCAGCTGAAGCGCTGCATTATGGTATCTGTAGTTTATTGTGTTACCAGCGCTTCATATCCCCGGGCCATTAATAACAATAATATATAAAATGATCTCAAGGGCGGATATAATTACACGCTGGGCCGGATGTGGCCTGCGGGCCTTGAGTTTGACACATATGGACTAAATAGAACTTGAAAAGATATATTTTTTCAAATGTGATCGCGCAATTCACATCGAGTTGACGCGCACTACAGTACATCGAGCCCGCATGCTATTGTGGTTTTGCCTGCGTGCCTCAATAAGTTACCCCCCACCTCGCTCTTATTTTTTTACGGTTCCTCTAATGAATACACGGAGTATGGCTTTACCACAACAATCATTTATCGCGAATAAAGTATCCATTATTCATAAAGCTTCAATTGGTGATCTGTCTTTCTGCATTAACCGCATATTTTTTCAGGCTAAAATGAATCGTGAAGCGCGCGTACATACTCAATGCATCCCCTCTCGGGAATTGAACCCGAGACGCCGGCGCTAGAGGCAAAGCCTCTACTATTGCGCCATGGCGTGTGGTTTGTCTATTTGAATGTAGCAGTGTAATTCAGTTTTTGTTCAGCACTCTTTGGAACTGTTGCTTTTTGTCTGCGCACCGCGCCAGTTCACGTGAGCCGCTGAATATGGTTTTATTGTCACTCGCTCGCTTCTAATTGTTTCGCTGCCTTCTTAATTATATAATGTATGTTTTCTTCAGCGGTTTTTGGAGCTCTTCCTGGATTTCTACGTACTGCGTGATTACGTGGGAGGCGTGATGATGTCACACGAAACTCCACCCCCCACGGCTTTCAAGCTCAACTCCATTACAGTATATGCAGAAAAATTGCTTTCAGTTATGACCATTACGCGTAGAATTTCGAAATGAAACCCGCCCAACTTTTGTAAGGAAGCTGTAAGGAATGAGCCTGCCAAATTTCAGCCTTCTACCTATACGGGAAGTTGGAGAATTAGTGATGAGTCCGTGAGTGAGGGCTTTGCCTTTTATTAGTGTGTGTGTGTATATATATATATTAGCAGAATACCCGCGCTTTGCAGCGGAGAAGTAGTGTGTTAAAGAAGGTACGAAAAAGAAAAGGAAAAATTTGAAAAATAACGTAACTTGATTGTTAATGTAATTGTTTTGTCATTGATATGAGTGTTGTTCTCATATATATCTATCTATCTATATATATATATATATAGCAAAATAGCTGCGATTGGCAGCAGAGAAGTAAAAAGAAAAGGAAACATTTTAATAATAACGTAACATGATTGACAATGTAATTGTTTTGTAATTGTCATGAGTGTTGCTGGCATATATATATATATATATATATATATATATATATATATATATATATATATATATATATACACACATATATATATATATACTGTATATACAACATATACATATCTACATATATACTGTATATACACATATATATATTAAATCTACATATATATATCTACATATATATATTAGGGTGGGACTCGATTAAAAAATTAATCCAATTAATTAGAGGCTGTGTAAGAATTAATCTTGATTAATCGTATGTAATCGACACGTAAATTTGCCCCAAATCGCAAATGTTTTTTTTTTTTTATTTAAAACGGTTTTAGTGGGCTTACAGAATCAAATAATAGACATGGACATGAATATTGTAAACTGAAGCTGTTTTAATTTCTGAAAAAAGCTTTTAAACTGCATTTGAATTCAAAACAGAAACAAAAATATCATCCCTGGTTAAAATTGGGCAGACTTAAAAATAAAGTGGTAGTTTAAGTACTTTAAGTACATTTTCAGAATAGTATTGTCTTTAAATAATAATAACCAAAATTTCACCATAAAGTGCAGTTTTTCTTCTTAAAAAATAAGTCAGAAACATAAAAGGTAATTTGACCAGCTTACTCTTTAAACTCTGAGTAACATTAGCCAAAATTATTTTGTACATTAGGCTAAAACAGTGTGATCATTGAACATTTTGTAATTAGATGTATTTAGAATTACTAACGGTCACGGAAGTCCAATGATCCCCAGTAAGAGCCACAAAGTCCGCTTTCTGTAATGCATCTAATTTTGCTTGCTTTTCAGTGTGCACAAAACCATGCTTTTATCAAGGCTTCGCTCGGGTAGTCGAAATGATCAGTCGTAGGAACGCGCTTTATTCCGACTCTAACATTTTTGTAGCTGTGATGTGTGCATCAGTGTAATGGATGTACCAGGAAATCATGCATTGACAAAAGTTCCCGTTTGCTTGGAATTGAAAGTGTGATTAAATGCGTTATTTTTTAACGCGTTATGGAGTACATGCATCGAAGCTTCTCAACTGTGCTTGTGCTAAGAAAGGGAAAATTTTTAAAATAACGTAACATGATTCTGCGTTAACCTAATATTTTTTCATACGTCCCAAACCAAGGAGATGGGAAGGTAAAATGAATCGGGTAGCGCGCGTACATAGTCAGTACATCCCCTCTCGGGAATCGAACCTCGAATGTCGGCGTTAGAGGCTTAAGACTCTACAATTGCGCCACCGCTTGTCTATGCTAAAGTATGTATTGTAGATCGGGCTATAGATATACATTTATATATATATACCCGTGTATCGCAGTGGAGAAGTAGAAGTTATGAAAAAGAAAAGGGAACATTTTAAAAATAACGTAACATGATTGTCAATATACAGTAATTGTTTTGTGAGTGTTATTGAATGTTGCTGTCATCAAGGATTTGATTATCATTATTTCTTTCAATCAGGCTCGTATTTGTACGATGTGTTCAAGTTACATTCCGTGTTTGTCAATCGTTGTAAAGATAAGAGGTTTCATTCATCGATTAGTTCCTTACTGCATCAATAAACAGCTCGTCTTCCTTTTTATCTGTGATGTGACAAACTGCATGCACGGGTTTTTTTTTTTTTTTTTTTTTACGCTGTCTTCCACAGTAGCTGCATTTATGAATATGCTTATCAGACGCTTCATATTTTTTGCTGCCTTTTCAATTGTGTAATTCGGTTTTGTTCAGCGCTTTGGAACTGTTGCTTTTTATCTGTGCACTGCATCAGTTCACGTGAGCGACTCTGTGTACTTGCATCGAAGGTTCCCAGCTGTGCTGGTGCCATCTCGTGCTATGTCCATAGCTTTATTTAATGTTAGTCCTGGCACTTAAAACTTTCTCTGGCAGTTTCGCTGAGTTTGTGTCAAACACCACCCTGACCATCTCATCTTCCTCTCCATAAGCACAGTCCTTCACCCGTGAATATTTACCCGTGGCAGTTTGCTATTGGATTGCCGCTGACGGATGGCCTTATATGGGCAGGCACTAAATTACAAACGCCAGCGGCAGCCTGTCTATGAACTTAATTTAAAGTGTAGGTTTACATCGTGCTTTGTTTCCTAAGTAGCAGAACTCGCTTCTTATTGTTTCGCTGCCTTCTCAATTATATAATGCATGTTTTCTTGAGCACTTTTTTGAGGTCTTCCTGGTTTTCTGTGGGAGGCGTGATGATGTCAAACGAAACTCCGCCCCCACGGCATTGAAGCTCATCTCCATTACAGTAAATGGAGAAAAACTGCTTCCAGTTATGACCATTACTCGTAGAATTTCGATATAAAACCTGTCCAACTTTTGTAAGGAAGCTGTAAGGAATGAACCTGCCAAATTTCAGCCTTCCACCCACGGGAAGTTGGAGAATTAGTGATGAGTCAGTGATTTGCCTTTTATTTATATATATATATATATATATATATATATATATATATATATTTTTTAATTAGCTGTGGATTTGTGTGACAAACTACTATTTTTTCCATTCTCTTTTAATGTCAAATAATAGAGAACAAAGGATGCACAACAGAAAAGAATGCAGAAGTGCATAGTATGTCTTCCAATAGCACAGAATATTCATAATTTTAATTAGATTTTCTAGTTAATTATAGAAAGAAAATGGTCTCTGCCAATAGTGCTGTTCTCTACGTTCATGAAAAAAATAAAAACAGACCAGTTTAGTGGCAAGTATGTTGTTTTTCTCATGGTTGTATGGCACCCTACAACTCCTTCAAGGTTTGTATGTCATTCCTGAAAACCAGACCTTTTAAAGTGCTTTCAAGGGCAAAATTACAGGGCAATAGGTCTGGTGAGTGGGCCAGTCACAGACCTGCACTGACCTGTGTCAACATATTTGGACTTCTTTCCATATGATCTGAAATGTTGGTGGCAACGTCTGTGGTATAGACTAAAAGGACTTTGTGGTTTTGTTGCCATTGCAGAGCCACTTTCTCACCAATTGCTGAATTGTGCTGATCTCAGGAACGCTCGCAATGGGATACTGTTCCAAAAATCCCTGAACTTGAAAGAGCGTGTATGAACATACATCTCCACCATCAAAGCAGTTTACAACAAACAACCACCTCTCCGTCTCCCCACAAAATACACTATTACCCCAAGAAAAAACATTAAGTGAATACTGAAATATTATAGGAGTTACTCAAACTATATAAAACATTGCTTTTTTTTCTTTTACCTTCTCAAACAAAAGTCTACTTAAGAATGAAAATCTGTGACAAAATGTTGATTCAGACACTTGCAGGTCCTGAGATGGGCTTGAGGAGGCAATGCTTCACAGTCCTCAGTCTGTAAGGTAATCCACTCAAAAAAATTCAACTTTACCATATCATACCCTCAGACACTTGTCAACTTTTAAAAAGAATCTGGATGAGATACCGGGATAGCTTAGCTACTGTCTAAACAAATGGGCTTGTTGAGCTGAATGGTCTCCTTTCATTTGTCAAACTTATGATGTTCTGTGTTCTTATGAACCTCTGTGGGTACACAAATTAGGGGCACACCAGAGGAGCGCCGCCACCTAGTCCACTAGAACTGTACATGTATCACATTAACATAACAGGCAGAAAAGAATAGTCCTTTGCACCCTTCTGTCTAAAACTTCAGGTTTCTTTCTAGCTAACTTCAATCTGAGATCATTCTAATGTCACACATAAATATAACTGAACACTGAGGGTATTCCATTAAATCATTACCTTATAGTGGCAAAACAGATTCTTTCATTATCTATGCATCTTACAAATGTGTTTATTGCTCTTTGTACCTTCAACAAATTAAATCACACAAAACTGAACAATATACAATTACTCTAATTTATGACAATTACTGGCTCTCAACTCTACTTTAACATACACTTTTTCACATCTTATTGGCTGCCCCGGAGAGTATAATTCTCTGATTGTATCAAGTTCAAACTGATTCATAACACATGAATGACTTACATGATTCAAATTCTTTTGATTCACAAACTGAATTTATTACCAGAGAACAAGCTGCATGATTTTCATTCGATTCTCAAAACATGGTGCAAGATTCGCGAATTGAATCAGTACCCAAGGATAGAGTCCTCTGTGAGTCCAATTTTCAAGAATCACATCCAGCCTGTACTTGCCTGTATTAAATAGCACCAGAACCATGGTCACCAAGTAAGAATTAAGTGAACCAACCTGCTGATTTACAAATTGTAACTCGAAACAAACCACAAATAATTTTAGGTTAGGAACAAATACTAGTGCCCAGTATCAGAAACCTGTTAGTTTGTATTGAATTTAGATACAAAGCAGCTGTCATCACAGATTTAGCAATTAAGTTTGCATGTTAATGAAAAAAGCCTGTCCCCTTAAACTCCTAGGATGAAAACATGGCTTCTTCAGAGTTCTTTACATTACACATCAACAAATAGTATTTTAAACTGCTGAGTAATGTACCTCTGGAAAATAATTCCCTTGTTCGTTTTGAACAACACTTCAGTTTGAATTCATTGGCTTCTGTGTTCCTCCATAAGAAATCAATATGCATATTCAGTATTACTCTGCAGAATTATCCAAATTCTTTGTACTCTCAGCTCAGGTAAGGAGCTTCCTCAAAATCACTAATATCATCTCCAACTTATCTATTCTGTTGCCATTGTAAACAAGTACCCTTTTGGCATTTTTCAAGCGGCATATTGTTTTTGCTGTTCTCTATCAATAAAGACACAAAAGTTTCGTCATATGTAGGATTTAATGCAAGAATAATCATCAGTAAATTTATATTCTCTAGTGACTACTTTTGCTTTAATATCATTTGCCATTTTGCTTTAACAAAGACACTAAAAGGTAAGTATCCCTCACTGCAGTCTATGGAACTGCGAGGAGTTGGTTGCTTGGGGAGGAGCTGAATGGATTGGCTTTCCTATTGAAAAACAGGGTGAACAATTTTTCTTTCCCTCTCAGCCCTGTAGGCGCAGAAGCCATACATTTCTTCTATTGACTAAACCTGTCTGCTGCATTGTCAGAGAGATCACATTGTACTGTTATTATATTGTAAAAAGTGTTTTTTTAAAAAAAAAAAAAAAAAAAAAACCACACACACACACCCCTGCATTTTCAAAATTTGACTGCAATTGAACCTGCAAAAAAGAAGTACTAAAATTACGTGATACTGGCACTTTTTGCCCTGCCAGATTCATGACACTACCCGAGAATGAGGCACACAACTCTAGTTCATTTCATTTGTGAACCAAGTAATTACCCACGAATAAGCTGCAAAATTCTTGCTCACTTATGACTCTTATGCTTTAA
The DNA here is from genome assembly GCF_016835505.1 of Polypterus senegalus. NCBI lineage: Eukaryota > Metazoa > Chordata > Cladistia > Polypteriformes > Polypteridae > Polypterus > Polypterus senegalus. The sequence continues at coordinate 63,275,850 of NC_053159.1, read as the reverse complement.
AATGGGATGTTATACCATATGAATTATAATCATGCTTAATATATAATTTAGTATATATTGTATAATAATAATGCTTTATATTTGCATAGTGCTTTTCTCACTATTCAATGCACTCTCCATGCAGAGAGGACGCAAACCCACACAAATTATTTCGTTATATATTTAGTGTATATACAATTTTTTTTTTGGTATTAGTCCTGGATCCGATTGAGGAATCAACCAAGTTACATGAATTAATTTAAAGTTTTAATTAGTTTCAGAATCAAAACATGTAAAGTAAATCAAACTACCAATAACTAGTCCTTTCAAGATAGACATACTGTAGGTATCGAGTATATGGTTGCAGTCTCCTACAGTCAATAACCAGAGTGTCCATTCGTGACCTAACAGTGTAGCAGCAAAGCCTTCTTGCAGGTAAGTTTTAACATAGAGTACTCTAGGCTGTCCAGGCATGGCACAGAATGGACAGGAGAAGATAAAAGCAAAAATTCAGCTATCCTCATTGCCAAAATGTTGCAAACAATAAGAACCAAAAACAGTTTGCATCTCAGTAGACATTTATTCAACTCACAGTATTTCCACCAAAGCACTCTTTAAAATCACAAACAGCTTACCACAAACAAAGCACATATTTATGTGAAAAGTAAACATCACAAACTTAACATAAGTCATATCTTCACTCAAGCAAGCAAAGATACTGTAACAAAACAAGCAAAATAAATTGTTAAAAGAAGTCCTACTAGCTTTGCCTGCCTATATTTGCTGCTGGTAAAACCAGTGCAGGGCTCGTGTCCATGCACAGGACTACTACTTTGTGCATCAGAAAAGGGCAAATTGATCTAGGACCACCAAACTTTGAAAAACTATGCTACATCACAGGAGTGGAATTGCCAAAAGGTTTGAAGATTTCTGGAAATCGGTCAATGGGAGTTTGTCTGCTTTCCTTAACACTGCCAGCTAGACAGATCATAGCTAATTCAGACTTCCCTGCTTTACCCCACTGAGAATAAACTATATATCTACCTTTATTTTATACACAGTAGCACCTTTTTATAACCAATACCATGCAATGCACTCTGCAAGTACAGATATGTTGTACAGCTGCTTTTATTCATATTTTTACAGTTACAGCACAAACAGTTTAAGTCAGTCAGTCAGTCAGTCATTGTCCAACCTGCTATATCCTAACACAGGGTCATGGAGGTCTGCTGGAGCCAATCAGTTTAAGTGACCTGCAATTTCAAACATTGGGTCAGTGGTTAAGAGCTGAAACCATCACAACTTTGTGGTTTAGAAGACAAGATCTCAAGCCAATTCATCACACTACTTGGTGGAAGCATATTCATTTATTTCTATATACTGTAGACATGGGAATGTGTGTATAAAAGAAAACAAATGCTGCATGGTGTAATTTTGCAGTACATTAGTGAATCTGTGCATGCACTTTGAGCCTTTATTTTTTTTAATTGGGAACAAACTTTATTCATGAATAAATTGAATTGCACTGTAGAGGAAACAAAAAACAATTGTGAAAAACCCAAGAATGTGAAAGTCCCACGCAGCTTAATAGACACAGAAAAAAACTACCCACTGTAGGACTGTACTGTCAAGTCCGATTTGAAGCAACATCTTGACAGGATGCTTGTTAACACCAGTGCTGCAGAAAGAGCCTACAACACAAATTGCATGAGAATGAATCATTAGGCCATCCTCACTGAGCATTAGTAGGCAGCAGATTTCTCACTTTTACACTAAATTGAGTCATCAACAGTTAAACACATCACAGACCAACATAATAGTTGCAGCCCCGTGACTTTCCATTAGATCCCACCCTCTTGCCATGCTGATAATCCTAAGCAAAGCCTTTAAGTACATGCAAATAAATTACATAACTAGCCTTCTCCAAGAGACCATAAAACGCTTACAGCCATATTGTTGAGCGCATTTAATGGCCAAATGAAGCCATGAATCACTGAAGGACAAGTATTATCTGGGGCAGCAGATCCTTCGCTGCTATCTTATAAATCTTGACCTCCTTTGAAAATAGACAAAGTGACATTATAATTTGTAGCTAAATGCAAACAGAAATAAAACACAGAAGCAGTAAAACAATCTATTGTTGAGTTTAATTTTTTTTTTTTTTGCACCAAGCTAACCAAGAATTCATTTCTGCAACTATTATCTGCCATTATTTTCATTATGGATTTTTTCTTTTTATTAAGCAACATGAAATATTTTTGAGGTAATTCAATTCAATTTTTTATTATTGTCTCTGTGTACAATGTTTTGCTGGATTAGTGACCCTCAAATTAAATTGAATTAATCACTGTTTTTCAGTAAGACATATTCTAGTTACACTATTTTTGTCATTTGAAACCATTTAGTCTTGTCAAGGTGTTCTAGTAGCAGCTGTTTACTCTAGTAGAAGCCTGACCGAGTGCCACTAGACTATTCAGGTGACATTGATCTATGTCCCTTAGAAACCTCTCTGTAGTGACTCACTCTTCACTTTCTGTCCTAGAAAATCAGTCTGACTTTTCCTTAGAGGCCATGCTAATGTGACTTAGCCTGTTTACCTGGGAGTCTGTTGTACAGATTCTCAGTGTTTCAGTAGCTTAATCCACACAGGTTCTTTTACCAATATGTTGGAATTTGTACAAGATTATTCTACTCTGAATTCTTTCAGAAAGTTGTATACCTGTATTTTGTATTTATTGAAAAATACAAAAGGTATCAAACTGGTATTCTATGTTTTAGGAATACCTGATGTGTCTATTAAAGCAAATATACTGTCCATCTATCCATCCATATTATGATCCACTAATCCTGTTCAGGACTGCTGAAAGCCAGTGCCCTATACAAGATCACTGGGCACTAAATAGAGACCAATTCTGGAAGGGGCACAATTTCTTTATAGCGTACACTTATTTGCACAAGGTTAACATGGAACCAAGTTCTGGGTTCAAATTTTGGTCCAGTCACTGCCTGTGTGGAGTTTGCACATACACTAAAATGAGTATAGTTAAGGATAACTTAAATCAAAGATGATGGGGAATAATGACATCATGCTGCCTTCAAAGTTATTTTAGACAATATTCGTTGCAGGCAAAAAATAGTCTAATTAACATCACTTTTCAAGCACTAACTGAACACTGTAACAAAAGGTATAAGGCAGTGATGGCGAACCTTTTAGAGACCGAGTGCCCAAACTGTATCCCAATATCCACTTATTTATCACAAAGTGTCAACACGGCAATTTAACCTGAATACTGAGGTTTTAGTTTAGAAAAAACAACTCATACATTACCATCTTTTGCCTTAAAAGAAAACACAATAACAGAGCTTTCAATGATACAAACAACTTTTTATTGAAAGGTAAAAGTTTGCATTTGTCACTCTAGCCAGAAGAATTAACATTGTTAAGATGAATATTGTTTCTAAGCCTTTTTTTATTTCAAAACATTCCAATATACATCAAGAAATCATTTTTAAGCAAGTAGATTCAAAAATAACCTAATTTATTTGGAAATCAAAAAACATCCAAGTATCCAAAGAGCGACCCTTCAAAAACCTAAGGCAGAAGGTGGCATGGCTCTACCCAACTTTCAGTTTTATTATTGGGCAGCAAACATACAAGCCATAAAAACCTGGACACAAATAGATGAACATACACAGGCCTGGTCCGCAATAGAAGTAAAATCCTGCAGTACTTCTTTATATTCCCTGCTTTGTGCCCCAATAAATGCAAGTTATCACAAATATACTAACAACCCAATTGTGCTTCACTCACTCAGAACCAATGTAGAAAGCATTTTAAGATGGAGAATCTTTTCTGTGGCACCTCTGCAAGAGAACCACCACTTTCAACCCTCACAAACATATGCCGTTTTTAATATCTGGAAAAGATTTGGGATTAAATTGTTTAGAGATCTTTATATAGACAACATCTTTGCATCATATGAACAAGTACATTCCAAATTTAACTTTCCAGCTACACATTTCTTTCACTATCTTCAAATTAGGAACTTTGTTAAACAGAACCTGCCCGATTTTCCTCATCTTGCACCCTCCTCCATGCCAGAAAAAAATATTTTTCAATTTTGAGGGCTTAGACGCCATCTCTGCAATATATAAAATTATTTTAAAGTCCCTCCCTTTCAAAGATCCGAGAGGGCAACGGGAAAAAGATCTCTTAATCAATATTTCAGAAAAGGAGCGTAAAGTAGTAAAGCGATTCACTCAAGCTCCATATGAGCAAAGCATACAATTATTCAACTCAAAATTATATATCAAGCACATCTGTCTCTTAAAACTGTCCAAAATGTTTCCAGGGCAAGATTCAACCTGCGAACGCTGCACTCAAGTCCCACCCTCACTGGGTCACATGTTTTGGGCCTGCACCAAACATTATTCTGGACAAAAACTTTTAAGTGCCTTTCAGACAGTCTTGGTATTCCAATCCCTCCTAACCTATTAACATCTGTTTTTGGGGTTCTTTCAGATGGGCTTAAAGTGGAGAAGGACAAACAAACTGTGATTGCCTTCACTACACTTTTGGCACACATACTTATTTTGCTAAACTGGAAGAATCCTAACTCTCCTCTTTAAAGTCAGAGGGAAACCGATGTTTTATACCATTTGAAATTAAGAAAAAAAATCAAATTCTCAGTTAGAGGATCTGTACAGAACTTTTTCAAAACCTTGCAGGTTCTAATCAATAACATTTTAGAATAAGCTCTTGAAGCACCGAGGAAGCAATTCTCTCCACATTTCTTTTTCTTCTCCATTCATCTCTATTGCCCTATTAAACCAATCAATTTAGGTATGTTTACAAGCCTTAAATTTTACTCAGTTAGCCATGCTCTCTTTCTCAGGGGTGGGGGTCGATTTGTTTTCAATCCTATTTTTTGTAAAAATTGATCTATTTGTATGGAATGATTCAATAAAAAAAAAAAAAAAAGTTTTCATTTGGCATGCTTTTGAACAATTAACGTGATTTTGGCTGTGGTATGCATGCTGATTATTTGTCTAACCTTTGTATGTTTGAGAGCAACACATGCAGCACTCAGGTCATCTGTTAGTCTGTTTCTGGTGTCTGATTTGATACAATTCAAAGCTGAAAACAGCTGCTCACAAGCATAAGATGGCCCAAACAAAGTAAAGAAAGCAATCCCAAGTGCTTTCAATGACTTCAAATTATTTGGCAGAGAATTCCAAACTTTAAGGATTTCATTTCCAGAACTAACTGTGCTGTCCTTTGTCATCCCTTCTATCATCTCAAGTGTTTCACGCAGGTCTTCCCCATTAACCTTTGTTCCCATTCTCTCTCTCTTTTTTCCCCCCTTTTCCATCCGCCTCGCGCTTCTAGTATATATTACGGGGATGTGGATCAGGTGTGGCGATCAGGAAGCTCCCGGGAACTGCTCCGGCCACACTACCACACCTCCCTCTAACCCACGAGTGTGGCAATTATCTATTAAAACTGGCCTTTACAATTTTGAGTTGTGGACCTGCATCACCTTCGCCACAGACGCAACAGGCTGCCGTCCACGCTGCATGTGAGTCGCCCGCCTTACCCCAGACAGGAGAGGGAGGAAGAGCTCCCATTGGGCTGCTGGGCAGAGTCGTCAGGCACGTGTGGAGAAGGGGAGAGGAGTGGAGCAGCCCAGCATCCCTCTGGCTTGCTAGTAATGAACTCTGTGCTGGGGCAATGGCACACGTGCCATAGGTTCACCACCTCTGGCATATGGCTTAAGGAGGGTAGAATGCAGCTTTTGAATCCAATGCAGTCACTGTCTTTAAAAAAAAAAAATTTCCTTTTGTCTCTGTAAGTTTTCTATTTTTCTCTTTAATTTCAAAAGTGTGCAAGTTATGCTTATTATATTTAGTAAATTCGTATACTTATCACCATCAAACTGACAGAAAAGTTATTGCACCAGATTCTTTGCTCTCCAGCTCTGTCTGTTTACTGAAGAAGACTTGACACAAGTTTATCCGAAATGAAAACTCAAGAAAAACAGTCCCTTCATAAATGCAAAGTGTGTATTATAAATTAGACAGAAAATCCACATATATCAAACATCTGTCCCTTAAATAAATTCATAATTGGTGGGGACCATGTTTTTAGTGTAACAAAGAGAAATAATTTAAAGAAGTCAGTCACAATAACTAAAATGGTAGTGTTATACTATGGTATTGTATGAGGAAGGTGGGAGTGGCAGAGAAGTACGTAAGAGTTGTACAGGATATGTACGAGGGAAGTGCGACAGTGGTGAGGTCTGTGGTAGGAGTGACAGATGCATTCAAGTTGGAGGTGGGATTACATCAGAGATTGGCTCTGAGCCCTTATTTGCAATGGTGATGGACAGGTTGACAGACGAGATTAGACAGGAGTCCCCATGGACTATGATGTTTGCTGATGACATTGTGATCTGTAGCGATAGTAGGGAGCAGGTTGAGGAGACCCTGGAGAGGTGGAGATATGCTCTAGAGAGGAGAGGAATGAAGGTCAGTAGGAACAAGACATAATACATGTGTGTAAATGAGAGGGATGTCAGTGGAATGGTGAGGATGCAGGGAGTAGAGTTGGCGAAGGTGGATGAGTTTAAATACTTGGGATCAACAGTACAGAGTAATGGGGATTGTGGAAGAGAGGTGAAAAAGAGAGTGTAGGCAGGGTGGAGAAGAGTGTCAGGAGTAATTTGTGACAGACAGGTATCCGCAAGAGTGTAGGGGAAGGTCTACAGGACGGAAGTAAGGCCAGCTATGTTATATGGGTTGGAGACGGTGGCACTGACCGGAGACAGGGCTGGAGGTGGCAGAGTTAAAGATGCTAAGATTTGCATTGGTTGTGACAAGGATGGATAGGATTAGAAATGAGTACATTAGAGGAGAGGCAAGATTGTGTAGGTTTGGACATGTGCAGAGGAGAGATGCTGGGTATATTGGGAGAAAGATGCTAAGGATAGAGCTGCCAGGGAAGAGGAAAAGAGGAAGGCCTAAGGTAAGGTTTATGGATGTGGTGAGAGAGGAAATGCAGGTGATTGGTGTAAAAGAACAAAATGCAGAGGACAGAAAGATATGGAAGATGATGATCAGGTGTGGCAACCCCCAACGGGAGCAGCCAAAAGAAGAAGTATTGGTATTCATAAATCTAAAAATGCAATGCAGAGCGCTTGAATTTTAATGTGTGCCGATTCCTCCAATGTAACAAAAAATTGGGATAATTTTATAAGCTTGGCGGAATTTCACCTAAGGTGTATTAAGGATGGTACCATCATGGACTACCTAATTTATCTTACCATGTGCACAATCCGAATTTATTCTCCAACATTTTCTCTCCAGAAACTGGGAAAAATACTGCTTACTACTATTAATTAAAATTAAGTTTCATTTTATTTTTTATTTATTTATTTTTTTTTTAAAAAGAGTATTTCCAGACATGACCTCTACTGTTTCTCTTTTTGACATATGTTGATATAGTGTTGTATCATCATTACTATGAGCCATTCTCATATGTAGTTTTTACTTACATTTTTGTCACATATTGTTGTGCCTTCTGGAGTATTTCATCTACTTGCAGTCACACACTAGTGCAGTATCGACTTTCACTCGGTATTACCAATGCTGTACAAAAGCTTGTACCATAAAGTTTTTGGAACTTTGGTATCTACTTGGTACTAAAATATCAGTTCTTGTGACATCCCTACCCATGCCTAGTCTTTTGTTTGTGTTAGATTCCATGTTCCTCTCAGGTTTCAACATCTTTTCCCCTTTAATATCCCTAAAGAAATGTGTCTTTGTTTAAGAAACAATTCTAAGCTGACCATGTATGATTGTTAGTATATACTGTATGTGTGCCTGAGTGGACCCTGTAATGTACTGGAGACCTATCAGATAGGTGTTCCCTTCTTGAGCCCAGTGTTATTCTTGGCCCATGTGACCCTTAGTAGTTTTTAATAGGCTTCACAATATATTTACTTCTAACTTGCTTTTGCATGGGAGTTGGGATAAACATGGGGCCACAAACTGTAAGTGCTCAGAAAATGCATCAAAAAAGGCCCTTCTGAAAACAACCAAAGGACAGACAAAGAGAGAGAGAGACAAAGGCAAGGAGAGAGAATAACAAAAATGGAAAACAAGGACCACTAGGGGGTGGGAGATCCCTTAACATATATAAATGTTCCATTTATGGATTATATTTGATATGTAAATCTATATCTTGATATGTCACCATGCCCAAGCTCCCTCTCTTGCTATTAAGGTCAAACCAGAAGAGCTCAGGAATGTTAAATTATTAAATTTACTTTCTTCTAGATTATTTTCTGGTCTTATTGGGACTTGATTGATGATGGAGAAATGAAATGTTTGAGAAATCAAATCAACTGAAACAACTGATTCACAAAATGATTTGATCTTTTTGAACATTTTAAACAACACATCACAGTGGCATCTAGTGGTAGACAGTAATCAATAAACATTCTGAAGACCTCGCCTAGAGATACAGTTGGGCAATGGAAGGAACACTTTGAGGACCTTCTAAATCCTACTGACATGCCTTCCTTAAAAGAAGAGCCAGGGGATTCAGATGGTCACTCACCCATCACTGGAGCCAAGGCCGCTAAGGTAGTTTATATAAAAAAACAAAACAAAACAAAACAAAAATCTCTTTGGTCGCAAGGCCCAGGGGTGTGGATGATGGTCACCTGGAGTTCCTGAAGGCTCTGGATGTTGTTAGGCTGTCTTGGAGGACATACCTTTTAACATTGCATGGAAGTGTGAGAAAGTGAACCTGGATTGGCAGTCTGGGGTGTTATTCCCCATGTTTAAGAGGAGGGACTGAGGGATTTGCTCCAGCTATAGTTTGTCACACTACTCAGCATCCCTGGGAAGGTATATGCCAGGATGCTAGACAAGGTCTATCTGGTAGTTAAACCTCAGATTCAGGAGAAACAATGAAGATTTTGCCTGGTCACACAACACTGGAGTAGCCCTTTACCATCACAGGAATATTGGAGGGTTCCTCAGGGTGTCCTCTGGAGGGTGCTTTGTGAATGTGGAGAACCAGGCTTGCTGTTATGGGCTATTCACTCCCTGCACAACCACAGTGAGAGCTTTTTCTGCATTGCTGACAGCATGTCAGACTTGTTCTTGGCAGGTGTGGGACTCCACCAGGGCTTCTCTTTGTCACAAATCTTGTTTATAATGTTTATGGAAAGAATTTCTAGGTGCAGACAAGGAGTGAAGATGGTTCAGTTCACTGACCTTATAATTGCACCTCTGCTTTTTGCAGATGAAGATGTCCCGTTGGATTCATTGAATGGTGACCTCAGGGGTGTACCAGTGTGGTTTGCAGCTAAATGTAAAGTAGTTTTGATGAGTATCAGCACCTCAAACTGTCATCATTCTCAGCTGGAAAAGGGGAGAGTGTGCTCTTCCAGGTTAGGCTTTCATATCAAGTGGAAGAGTTTAAGCATCTTGGGGTCTTGTTAAGAGTGAAGGAAGGAGGGATGAAAAGTCTGACAGGCAGATCACAGTGGCACTGGAAGACAGGCAGACATTTTATCAGTCACCAATGGTGAAGAGAAAAATTAGCCAAAAGGAAAAGCCCTTGTTCCTACCCAAACCTATGGCCACACGCTTTGGGCAGTGACTGAAGGAACTATATTGAGGATGCAAGTGGCAAAATTTAGATTCTTTCTCAGGGTGTCTGGGCTCAGCCTTTAAGATAGGGAAAAGAAGTACTGACGTCCTGGAGGAACTTAGAGCTACTGTTAATCCAAATTGAAAGGAGCCAGTTAAGGTGGTTTGGGCATCTGATTATTATTAAACCAGATATTACATTTAAGGGTTTCCTTACAGCCTGCATAGTTCTTGGCAGAGACCTTTGCCACTTTTGACTGGTGAGCTGAATGCAGCTGCACTTCCATTGGAAATTATAATTTTGACCACTAAATAAAATGCATTACATCTTGATTAACTTAAGGTCTACTCAAAACTTTGTAAAATTATTTTTAGATTTAGAACAAATGAATCCATAAAGTAAGGTCCCAATAACACACATGCACAAGTTTCTAAAATGTAACTGTTCAAGAAGGTACCCTAGTTAATAAGGAGCTAACACAGACTATTTTGATTGCTTAGATAGAAAAGTTAAAAGGTTCACCTGAAAAACAAGAGAGAATTGTATTTACCTGATGCACGACCTTATAACATTTCAAAAAATACTTGCACGATTATGTGTATCAGACAATATCAGATGGTCTAAGTTTCCCAAACATAACTTAACCTGAAGGATGATTTGCACATTTTGGCCGCACTTGTTCACTCTTTTACAGTCAGTTTAAGACACAGTGAGAAACTACAGCACCAGTATCTTTGTGCTGGCAACTTTACTTAAGTACTTAAGTACTTCTGCACAAACTGAACAGAATGGATTTTATGCTTCTGACTCGAATAAAAGTCACCACGTTAACCAGATGCCTTTCCAATCTGGGTTTGTGGAAATGGTAGACTCTTCCTATAGTGCCGAATTGCCAAGAAAGGTTACAATACACATAATTTGCGTGTGTGTATGTTCACACATTACTTTAATACGATAACCATCCAACCATTTTTCACCTTCTTTCCCAGTTTTGGGTCACAAGGATAACCTAGCAGTTTATGTTAACAAAATAATTATTGTGGCTATTTTTAATAGTCAAAGAATTTTAGTGTAATTTAATCACCTTTAAAATAGTTTTTTTTTTTTTTTAAATTAACATCATTTAAGTTCCTGATTCTTTTTATAGTTATTCTCTCTTCTATGCTTGAAAAAACTATGTTTCTTTGTCAAAAAATATACATTTGTTTGTAGACTTAGAGGTCTGGTACCCTGCCTGGGGTTTGTTCCTGCCTTGCGCCCTGTGCTGGCTGGCTGACCCTGTGTTAGGATATAGCGGGTTGGATGATGACTGACTGACTGACTGACTGACTTTGAGGTCTTATGAAGGACTGAAGGGATCACTGTAAAATAGAGATTTTGTGAGTGGCAGTGAAAGGGGTGACAAATAGTAAAGCGAATTTTGTGAGCTGCTTTTAAAGTTTAAATATTTTCAGGAGCTAACAGTGAAGTAACCCTGGTTCTCCTATTGTATGTCACTGGTGCCTCTGTAATAACATGCAACAACTTCAAAGTCAAAAGACGCAAATTGGGCTATTGTGTCATTTCATATCACTAAATATTACTGTATATCAGCTGAAGATTGACTTACTGTTAGTTGAATCACATTGATACTAGCAAATGTGAAAATGGTAGAAGAAAGTGAGTATGCACTCAGTTTGCAGCCAAATTATTATTATTGATTTTTAAGAAGGCTCTTTTGTTTTTAAAACAAATGACAAATTATGATTTAAAGATTCCCGGATTTCAACATTCTGCCACACAGTTATGAAATAAAATTCAACATTTTATATGGTAACTTCAATTCTCCAGTTCAGTGGTCCTCAAACTCAGGCCTGGGGTACCCATGTGGTTGTAGGTGTTTATTCGATCCAGTTTCACAAGCTGAGTCATTTACTCTTACTTTTGTCTTCTTCACTTTCACCTTCCACAGAATCTGACATAAAGAAACTACTCCACAATTATCCAACATGCCTTGTTTTATGTGTTTGGGGGTGGGGGGGTTTAAAACAGATATCTTTCAGGTGTCCGTTATCTCTGCTCTCCCCATGGAATAAAAGACAATGGGCAATGCAGTTACCATATTCCTTTCTTCTGATTGGTTTCCATCTGGCTAGCTGCAAGGGTTGCCATGACTACAGGGTAAACAATGCAGCCTTGTCAAAGGAGTTCTGCTATCAGGCACTTGCAGTTCCTAGCTGAATGAAACATTTATGATCTCTCTGAACACATCTGTTGTGCAACAGGTTTGCCGGGGGTATATGTGGACTGTGAAAAAAAACAGGATGGATGAATGGGAAGATTGGCAATTGCAGCACCAGATCATATCCTCAGATAACAGAATACAATGCATGTTTAGTTTGCCAATTAAATTTGTTACTATACCAGATTGCCCCTGTATTTACAGCTGCAAATGTGTTCCGTTTCACTCAGCAACACTGAATAACTTAAAAGCACACACTTCAGGCATATTGTCAATCAATTAGTTATTCAATAGTACTTAATAGACATAAATAAATAAATAAAATAAAAAAACAACATAAACAAACATTTACAATTGCTACAATTATGAATGTTCAGATGCTGTTCAATCATCAAGAGCCAGAAAACAGCATTTTAGTCTGTTTAGCAATTGAAGACGCATTCCTGGATTACTGTGTGGCATTAGTCTTATTAAGCAGTTTGAGAAGTTGGATGATGAAGCTGCTTCTCCTCCAGGTTCTCTTTAGTTTTGGAGCTGTGCATGTCCTGTCAGATGGCAGGCTCAGTTCAGTGGCACATATTTTCTTTTACAGTCTTGGCCTAAGATTCTCACATGCATCACTATCCACAGGGAATAGGCCCAGGAATGCTTAGTGCTGCCAACATGCTTATCCAGGAATGAGAGGATAAATACCAGATGATCCCTGTGTGACAAATGTACAAATTGTGTAGGATGCTGGGATGTACACACATGCTCCTTACTAGTTTGCTGGGATGCTGACCCTTCCTGTCCACCTGCCATCTGTTTTTCCTTATAGTAGCAGGTAGATATCATATCTGGAGATTAGCTATACATTATGATTTTCTTAAAATGATTCATCAAATTCTTAACATCTGTCTGATACAAATTCCATTCTACCAGTCTATAATAAGCAGCAGAATCCTGCAATGCAGAGTAAAAAATAATGCAATATAAATTTACCTACATTTAGATTGTTTAACGACAAAGAATGGCCAATAAAGGTTCTAACATATTTTATGTTAAATGGTCAGTTTTCTTTCTTCCTCTTACATTTTGTGTTATAAAAATGGAATTTACAAAACCAGCTGCATTACCCTTTTGAGTAGAATGTCGGGAGAGCACCAACTGAAAGGAGACACCACCAATGAGAAAAAAAATGTCTAAAAGAATGTTGCTGTTTATCCTTATCATTGCTAAAGGGGGAATCGAACACTCACTCCACTCAAATGTTATTTGTCACATACATTTATTAACAGTACAATATGTAATGAAATGCTTAGTTGCTGAACTCCAAGACTGTGCAATAGAAAAGTATTTAAAAAAAAACTCATCTCTATACATATTAACAGATATCAGTATAAACAATGACATCATTATATTTGTATTCTTATATTAGTATCTCCACCACAATTCTAGCATTTTTTGATATCAGTCTTTCTATCAGATTTTCAGGACTTAAAACCTCTGCCTTCTGCACAGTTACACCCATCCCTGGCATACTAAAAACTCTAAAACTCTTTTACAGTTCTTTATACTCTATACCACATCTGCAGTGATGAGTTTGCCTTTTGTAATGAAGCACCTAGAATGAGCGGACCCTTTATTCTTTTTTTTTTTTTTTAATGCCACTTGTGTAATGATCTCTTAATCTTTGAGATCAGTGGAAGAGACTGATGTGAAAACAGAGGAGCAGAGGTAAAAGGCACAACAAAAGAATCATCAGACAGAAGCTTAGGTCAAACACTTAGTGACAAGGATTTGCAAACCTGAACTTAGGATAAAACAAACTCATGGTTATAAACAACTGCTTGCACAAAACCTGAACAATTCTACTGAAGTTTGTCCATCTTATGAAGAATACTTTTAAGACAGATGTCTCTCCTTTATTTTTATTAAGAGTTTAGTAGTAGTTGGCATTCAGTCTAATTTTAAATAGCCAGCTGCCAATGTATTTAACTTTAAACAAAAGCTATAAAAAACAGGAAATGTAAAAAATATAACAGGTAAAAAAAAAACCTACTTAAACTTGATAATTTGTCTCATGTCAAGAGAAATTTTCTTAAAGTTTGTATGTACTGTATATTGATAAACCTTATAAATTCAATCCCTTATCTTTTTTCAAGTAATGAACAAAACAAAAACTACTAATCCAACTTTTTAATAAACTTGGTAATAATGTTAAGTATGTTATCAAAAGCATATCTTAAATAAAAAGCAAAATCAATACTTTGTTAAACCATTAACTTTAATGGTTATTCCATTATAATTTAAGAAAAAGTTCTTAAATGACCTGTTTTGATTTTGATGAAACTTGGTATATGAATTACACCCACCTTCCAGAGCTCAAAAAATATTTTTTCTTTACTACAAAAACTTTCCCTTGAGTTATGGGTACTTTTCTTCTTTGCAGACAGCATAAAAACCTTAGAGAGTTTACGCTATACCTTTTTTTCTTTCAAAGAAACATGACTGAATGAGTGTAAGTCGCCCTAATTCAAGGTGTCATGAGATAGAAGTTGTTGGAGATGGCTGGGGTGGCAACCTGGCTGGGATGCCCAGGAGGACCGGAAGAGGGCTTACACCTTCCCCAGACCATGTGGGGGCAACCGCCCTGGTTCCTTTCGGGGCCACGGGTACAAAGCTTTGAAGTTCAACCTTGTAGGGGCCCCGTGGTCACCTCCAGGGGGTGCCACTATGCCTTTGGAGCCCTGGACCTCAGCACTTCTGCCCCACTCAGAAGTTCTGGGGGGGAGAAGAGGAGCAGGGACACCCGGAGTGCATCCAGGGATGCAGCCGGCACTTCTGCCACACTGGGGCGTGTCGGTGGAAGATTGCCGGGACACACTTGGAGCAAATCCGGGTGATTATAAAAGGGGCCGTCTCCCTTCATATAAGGGCTAAGGTCGGGTGGAAGATGGACGAAGTCTTGGAGGAGGCAAGGAGGGGGCCTGAAGGAAGAAGGCATTTGTGTTGTGGCCAGGACTTTGGGGTTGTTGTGCACTGTACAGTATGTATAATAAACGTGTTGTGGGTGACATGAACGTGTCCACCTGTCTGTGTCTGGGCCAGCTACCACAATGGCATCCCAGATGGGACTCTCCGCCTGCTACAAGGCAGGGACCCCTTAAAAATAATTTTGTGGACGGCCCGGCGCAGCAGGTGCGCCCACACTCGTGCCGCGGGAGCGGCGTGCACACAGCCATGAGTGTGAGAGCAGTCCCACAGAACACTACTGGACCGTGGTCAGAGTGTTCTCTCCTGGTGCAGAAGAACGACGACGGGCTTTACCGGAAAGCAGCGGGCTCCTATAAGCGTGCTGCCAACGAAGGCGCCCGGGACGGAGCATTGTCATGGAAGGCCATGCCGAGGCAGCTACCTTGGACAGACAGGACCCGGGAAGTGAGTTCCCTGCTGGCCGGCGCGTGTTTTGTGTTTTGCAGGCAGGGACTGCTCGGGTCTGCGTCGGTGGCAGACACGTGCTGCTCTGCAGGGCTTCAAAGACACAGCAGCAGCAGCAGGGGCTGCGGAGAGGGAGACTCTGTGACCCAGAAAGCTGGCTCGTCACCACACCAGGAGATGGAGAGCCAAGATGGCCGCGGACCAGAAGTCCCTCCCCGAGACAGGCACAGGATTGGACAGTGTGTCTTGTGTGCCCGTCGATGATTGGTTGGAGGCGGGACCAAGAAATGTCCATCTCGTGCCGGGGAAGGACCTGAATGGGCTGGAGGAAAGGCCCCTCAGAAGGCAGCCAGTGGATGTGCCCGACAGCCAGGTAAGGCAACCACTGACTGACTTTCTGTGCTTGCTGGCGGCTCTGCGTGAGCTGGAGGAGTGCGTTTGGCCCGCAGAGTCACTATTGCAGATAATGCGCGTCCTCCATAGAGGATTGAAGGAGCTGGAGGTGAAAGTGGTCGCATTCGTGATGACGCTGCGACAGTGGGCAGATTGGCGCGACGTTGGAGTCTTCAGCTGGATGGACGTGGCGGGGAAGGTAAGTGAATCTATCCCCGTAAAGAATAAGAGAGATCCCACTAAAAAGGCCTGGGATATGAGTGAACGGAACTGAGTAGGGGGGTCTCCGACAGTGAACACGGTGCCGAGTGCTGTACGCGTGGAGAGGGGAGAGACAGCGAGAGGGCTGGCAGGACGCGGGCTGATGTGTGCCCCAGGTCCTAGCACCCTACGCCCTGAGCCAGCGGCAGCCTTGCGTCGTTCTACAGGGACGCAGACGGGAAGGGGTCTCTTTCTTTGCCATAAGGAGACTCAGACCGTCATGGCGTCCCAGAGAAAGAGGAGGAATCAAGGGAAGAATGCCGGTTCCTCCGATAAGGGAGGACGTGAGGCAAGATGGTCATGTCCGGTTGCTGGCTGCCCTCTGCGTGAGCAGAGGGTAACTGTCAAGTCCGCGGAGAGGACAGTAGTGCAGACGGTTCCGTCTGTTGAGCCAACAGGAGGGACACGGAACCCGCGGAGGGGGTGCCGAAAAGGCAAGTCCCGGAGTGCCATTCGGAGAGGGGAGCGCTGCCTGTGCAAGGAACAGGAGGACGCCAGGTGGTGGCATCCAGGCGGCATCTTCGCCCCGTTTCTGTTCTTTGTTTGACAGGACTGGACCCCGGCGCTTCAGGAGTGGGACCCACTTCGGGGGTAAGGTGCCCTCGCAGAACGTGCCACTCCACCCGACGGGTCTTTGCTGGCGATGGGGCACTGTCAGAGATGGTTGGGGTGGCAACCCAGCCAGGACGCCCAGGAGGACCGGATTAGGGCTTGTGCCTTTCTTCAGACCATGTGGGGGTGACCGCCCTGGTTCTTTTAGGGGCCACGGGTACAGAGCTTTGAAACTCAACCGTGTAGGGTACAGTGGTCACCACCATGGGCGCCCCTATGCCTTTGGAGCCCTGGACCTCAGCACTTCCACCACACCCTGAAGTGCTGGGAGGGAAGAGGAGCATGGACACCCGGAGTGCTTCCGGGGATGCAGCCGGCACTTCCGCCACACTGGGGCGTGTCGGTGGAAGATTGCCGGGACACACCTGGAGCACATCCGGGCGATTATAAAAGGGGCCGCCTCCCTTCATACAATGGCTAGAGTCGGGTGGAAGACGGACGAGGTCTTGGAGGAGGCAAGGGGGCGGCCTGAAGGAAGAAGGCACTTGTGTTGTGGCCAGGACTTTAGGGTTGTTGTGCACTGTACAGTATGTATAATAAACGTCTTGTGGGTGACATGAACGTGTCTGCCTGTCTGTGTCCGGGCCGGCTACCACAAAGTACATAATAAACAAGAATAGTTGCATCAAATATTTAAAATATTAAAATGTGTGTTTAATGTAAATATTTAAAATCTAAATATTCTCAATTGTAATAGAAATGTGTCATTTATCTCCCTCTGACAGGGGTCCATACATGGCTAGATTTCTAGTAAATGAACAGAAATAACATCATGGTCATAAACAGATCTTGAAATAGTCTAAACAATACCCCATATGCTTATGCTTGAAATTTAGCATTTTTATCCTTCTGGAAGTGGCTCATAGGGTGCTAGGACCACTGATAAAGAATCAGATATCACAAATACACAAATTATATTCGTGATCAGCAATCTAAAAAAAAAAAAAAACATAAAAACTGCCTATATTACTGGATATCCATTTTTTCAAAGCTTTGTGAAAAGCTGCAACTTTGACCCCTTGTATCTCATTAGGGGGTGAAACCCTGGGGCTAGTTGATGTGGCATGCACAACTTCAAATCCTATTGATCATTCTTGCTGAAGATACCTATGGTTTACTCTTTATCAAAAGGGTGTAATTTCCGCCATAAAATATGGTCCAAAAATGGCCTATAAATGACGATTGTTTTAGGTTTAGAGGGCAGAAAATAGTAGGGAACTCCTAAAAGCTTGACATCTTGCATAACTAGACATCAAGACGAGCCAAATGGTATATCATGGTGAGGGTTTTCTCTTACCACCGAATCAGGAGGTGCCAGACAAATGGAAAAAAAAACTGATGAGATTTCAAAGCATTCATAAGTAATTTTTATGAATGCAATAAAACAATGAAGGGCTTTAAGTAACACGCCACTTTTTTTCTTAATACATACGTGCGAGTACTACCTGCATACTTCTACTGTTACTTGGTTCCTTTCAGGAGATAACTACCCCAAACATTTTTAAAAAGTTGCAATTTGAGAACTTCAAAAAAGGCATGTTGGGGAAGAGCTGAAATTTTTTCACTTAATTAGAAAGAAAGTACTTCTTACCCTCTAACAAATACATATAGTTATTTGTGAGTTCAGGAGCTAAGACAGACGTGGAAAAATTCACTGAAACATCACACTAATCACACTTTGTTTTAATCCTTTTATTTAATAAAGACTGCCTAAACTGTGACTATGAAAAAAAAAATTACTGCTCATAAGAAAATAGTTATTTTTCAGTATGTTGAATATATCAATATTAATGCAGCAGTTTACTTAGATACATTTGCTTGACACATTTTTTTAAACTACGCCATCTTGCTTTCAGTGCATTTTAATTTCTGCAATTTATCACCGAGGGACACATCAAAAGCTTGAGTAAATTTGATCCAATCCAAAGTTCCATTCACATTGAGAGTATTTACAATTTCAAAAAGGTTACCTTTAAGCTATAAATGTGAAAGTTACTAGTCATGTGGCACTTTACTGAAACACACAAAAGAGACATATAAAGGAAGAACCAAAAAGGACTCCATGTATGGGGCTTTGGAAGGCGATTGTCATTTAGATGTACTTTCACCTAAGTAGCTTGATATGGATAAACAAAAAGTAATTTTACTGCTACCAATATACATAGAAATTATTAGTAATTTTATGATCCCAGAACTATTTATTAAAATGATTTATTTTGTGAAGGCAGTCATAAATGGCATGGTTGTAGAATGGGGAGGACAGTTGCGTCAAGATTCACTTCCAGATAAGGGTGTCCTCTGTGCACATTCTTCCCCTGTGTTTGTTGGTTTTGTCCCAACAAGCTTTTCCTACAGTCTAAAACAACAAGCCTTCAGGTCAATTGGTAACTCTAAACTGCCCTGGTATCCGATTGCATTTATATGAGCTCAGTGTTGAACTCGTTCCTGCTTTGTTTCAGTTGCTGCTAGCTCATGATACCTGTGACCTTGAGTCAAGTAAACAGTCTGCACAGGAGTCTTACTAAACATCTGGACCACATACTTACTATAAACCATTAATGAGAGGTATACTGTTTATTAAGGGTTTTCGCCATCATATATGTTACATAAAATAAAATTCTCAAATATGTTTAATACAATTCAGAGTCCTAGGGAGCAGGAGCCTTTCCTGTTGCCATCAGGTGTACTTGGAGGGCTCACTGACAAACACACACACACACACACACACACCTGCAGTCGCACCAGGCCAATTTAACATTGCTATTTCATGGATTTGGGAGGAAAGCTGAAGGAAAATCCAACAAATTGCACAATTCAGACTCCACATACTGAATCTGTATTAATACTGTGCCAAGTATTAATGTGTGTACATTGGCAAAATTACATTTGCAAAATTGTAAGGTTCAAGGCTATGCCACAAAGCCAGTTCCTCTCATTAAATTGATACAAGGACATTTTAGCAACATAGCAGTTAGTGTTGTTGCCTCACAAGTTCCCATGTTCCCAGACACATGCAGAACTTATTGTTGTATTATCTGGTATCTCAAATTGGCCCAGTGAACTGGAGTCCATTCCATGGTTGATTTTTGCCTCGTCCCCAATGCCAAAAGGTTTAGCTCTGACCACTGTGAACCTAGATTTTGATTAAGTATGTTCAGTAAATAGATGGATAAATTATTCATATGAAGAGTCATATTTACCCAAACTGAAGGGTCTAATCAAAGCTCATAATAAGGCTATAGCTGTAGATGCAAAAATAGTGCTATTGTATGAGCTGCTTTAGCCATAACTAGGTTCCTGATTGGATTTTGAAGAAACCAGGCAAGCCACAATTGAAATACTCAGTGCCTGCTGAAGATTTCTTTTTTATTTCTGGTAAGCAAACAGAATGCAAATATATTTAAGAACTCAAGCTATATACCAAGCCCTAACTCACATAATCCAAATGTAGTGTTGGGAGATCATCCCAGCAGTGCAGGGTGAGACGAAGAAACCATTTGTAGATGGATGACACATGTACACACTACACTCACTAACATAAATAAATTGGCAATTACAATCACAAATATTCTTAAAATGAAGAAGGAAGACTGAAATGAAAAAAAAAAAAAAAAAATGTACACAGTCAAGAAAGAGAATGTGCAAACTCAGACTGTGCTCTGAGGAAACCTTCCCAAGCTAAAAGACGGCAGCAGCATAAACCACTGAACCACTATACCATTCATCTCAGTAACTGTCAGAATGCAATTACACAATCATACACAGTCATTAAGAAGAGTGTGATTTATTAAACATTCATAAATAATATGTGTAAGACATGAACATTAGTGTGTCCACAATTAATAAAGATGAATGCAAATTACTTTAACACGAGGCCGGAATACATGAATTAAATGATTCAAACCTCAGGGTGCAGAGTATATGACCAGAATGTACCAAAAAGAAACAAACAAAAAAAAAAACCCGATCAGTCTTTACTAGCTTTTTCCCCATGGCAGACCATAACAATGCTTATGTAAATTTATCAGTGCTTTCCATGTAGATGGAAACCACACTTGCTTTATCCTATTACATGTTAAGCACGCTGCCACAATGACAAAGTGGTCACTACCAATATCTCACAGCTTCAGTAATGCGAGTTAAAATCCTGACTCAATAACAGACTGAAGATTGTCCCAATGCTCGCCTGAGCTCTCTCTGGGCGGTCCAATTTCCTTCCACACCCCAAAGATGTGCATGTTGGGCTACTTGAAATGTTTAGCGTTTAACTTTGTCTGTGTGTATACCTTGCAATAGACAAATCATCCAATTCAGGGTCAGTTTTTTCCAAAGCAGGCTTATTAATAAAAAAAGTATTTAAATAAATGAATGGACAGGAAGAATCCTAAGAGATGAAAAGACAAGAGAACGTCTAATAGTAATTTATGTAATTTAACTATGCTGTCCCTAATGTTGCTCAAAATATACGATGATGATTAATGCCAGAAGTGTTTAAAAACTGGTTAACGCCAGTTGTTTTCACTGACCAGAAATACAATCATTGATGTCTTATCAAGCACAGCAATTAAGTTTTACCTTTAAAATTACTCTAATTTACAGTATACGTATTACTGATCTGCCAGCTTGGTTTGAATAAATCAGTGTCATGGGCATGGCCCTAGTTTAACTGTTTCGGGAAATGATTCACTTGAAAATCTGGAAGGGGCCAAGTCTCTGACCCGATAGCTAACTCAGGACATCAGTTTATCCACAGAAACCCAGAAAAACCACACCAGAAAATTTCCGACCAAGATTATAGTCCTTAAACATCCGCAATACAAATTGTATGAATAACTCACTCTTCATGATGTAACCAGAGTATAATGATGTCCAAGAATCTTTTGGGGTAGTGGGGACAGGGAGACAATCTTTCCTGCATTATACCTAACTTCACTGCATTCTTAAGTTTTAACTGCTCTACAATTCTATTGTTATATTTTTTCTTTCCCTTTTTCCTAATAAAGAGAATAATATGGCAAGCATTACAAAGATGCAAATCTTTTCTAGACACCCTCCTCACAAAGAAGATAAAGCAGAGAGGAACCTTGTGTGTACCCCTTATGTCTGATCATTCATTTTCTAATCTGCGCCTCCATGTCATAATGCCTGCCTGTATGAATATGCTCTCTAAAGTGGTCAGATACATGTTTGGAAAGTTGAAGGAAAGTTTGAGTACTCAGAGAAAATCCCATATAAATGGAGAGAACATGCAAACTGTACTGGTACTGCCTGAACTGTGTTTCAAAAAAGAATCACTAACGGCTGCAATGTTATATAGTTTTGCATCCCCCTCTTTTTAACTTTTTTTGTAAACATACACAATTCAATTGCACTTCCAAATTTTCCTTTCAAGAATTCTCTCTTACTCGTTACATGGGTGTTGTTTATTAGGTGGTCCCAGAAGGGTTCATAGATTCTAGGTGCTTCACAGCTATATTTGGTTTCACAGAACACAAAGTTCTACACAATATGAATTACAGAACAGAGTAAAAAACAAAAAGAGGAAAAACCAACAACATGCAAACTATACCTATGCAACTAACAGCTACTCAGCTCTTACCCCTTGCATACTATAACTGTAATGCTGGTTATAACTCTGAGATCTGAAAGCATCCAGCTAACCTGTAAGACAGTGAACCTACTTTCCAAAGAACATTGACAAAGGGTAAACAAAGCTGCACCACGCAAATGCTTAACTTATGATTTCTGATGAATATTTGGTTTTAGTTTATCACATGGCATCTTTTCAAATAAATTAACCAACAGTTCTTAGGCCTGTGGTCAAGATCAATTGAAACACATGGACAACAGCAGTCAAGTATAATCTAATTTAATCTAAATTCCACTGTCAGTTTATTTACTACGTATGCCATGAATGCAGTCTACTAGCCTAATGACCTATGGATTCAGAACCACCTTTGTTAAATCTAGCGTAACAGTAAAACATTACTCAAGCTAATATCTGCATAGAAAAAGGAGATTTACATTTTGGATTGAAGTGCTAAGTGTACGTCCTGCACTTGGAGACTGTGGGTGCAGTGCCTAACAGGGCACCAGATGGTCTTAAAGAGGATTTTCACATGCAGGAGGAGTGACACGGGTTCTGCAAAGGACCAGGAGCCTCACTCATAAAAATCTATGTAGAATGATCCAGATCTGAAGGTATGAGGTTTCCTAAAAGTTCCTATGAATGATTTATAAAATATTCCTAAGTATTAATACGTGTTCCCAAATCCTTCCCATTTACTGCAAGTTTATAAATCACAAATCATCTTAAGATGTGCCCACACGATCAAGGGTATCATAACCAAAAGAATACCCTAAAATATTATTATATGAAAGGATATAATGCCAAAAAAGGCAGATTATCTATCTGCAGCAATGTAAAGACAACTCTGAGATGCTGGCCTTAGAGGTAGTTTCCAAGAAAAAGCCATATCTACAACTGGCAAATAAAAAGAAAATATTAAAATGGTAAAATGTTTGGCATCACTGAGAATGTCCAATGCCTATGCTCTTTTGACAATTTTTACCTTTTCTTTTCACTGTTGCTGATGATACTGGCATTTGTCACATACTATTTAAGTAAGCAGTCAACTGAGGACCTGTAAGGTGTCAGTTTCTCAAACTACAGATTCTGATAAATACATCCTCAAGTGCACGTAGTGCAATTGTGCATCTCGGCCTTCTGCTTCTTCTGTCCTGGTTAGATGCAGTTTGCTCTCTTCTCTCAAGACAATAGTGAACATCTTTTATAGGAAATGTTTGGTTTCTTGGCAATCTTTGCATGGAATAAGCTTCAGTTTGCAAAACAACAATAGACTAGTGTGTCATGAAAAAGCTGAGCATTCTGGCCATTTTAACTCAGGACTGAACTTTAGGAATGCCACTATATTGAAACCCAAAGAAAAACATGTTACTTGCGGTTACTGAATGGAACAACACGTTTCAGCTGTGCTAAAACAATTGACTAAAAATTTTAAGTTAACCTAGTGGCAATTTCATTAAAAAAAAAATGTATAAATTTCTATCAATTTTCTCTCCACTTTCCTTACAACTAGAAATTGTCAATTTTTGGATGATTCTGCATCATTGGGTGCTAGTGTATATAGTGAACATATTATATTAATTATTGTGCGACATTGCCAGAGCAGTCAGGTGAATGTTAAAAATTGTATACCCAAGTGACATATGAAAAAAATAAGACAAATGAGTTGGTATTTTGGAATAGTTTGTAGCAAAAAATCTATGTAATATATTTTAGTATTGTGTATTTTATTTAATAGAATTCAACAATCCTTCTATTGCTTTGGCTCAAAAGTCTTTCTGGATTGGCTTTGTGCTAGCCTATAACAGTACAGTATATTAAAATCATTCTTATTTTACTGATCAATATTTTCTTTAGGTTTTAAGGTTTAGAAGTGCCTATAAATCTTGTATTGCAATGAGTAAGTCTCTAATTCCATTTGTGGGCACCAAAATGAATCTATGTACATAATTACAAATTCATGCTCTTATTTTCCCTTTTGTATGCATAAAAGAACATTATCACATTAACTTCAGGTTTTACAAACCCCTGTTGTACACTAATTTCCAAGCTATCAAAAAATCATAGGATTTAAGATCAAATCTGTTAATTCAATTGTTTTATTAAATGAGAACTGTTTATTCCTGAGCAGGTCTTTTGTGCCTGTGAATATGGCATATATTTGTTTTGTTGATTCTCAAAATGATCACAAACTACAGAATATCCTCTAGAAGTGATTGCAGGATGGCTGTAGTCTGGACCTTTTACTATTTACATTTGCTTAATATTATACCCTAAGTTTAGTCTGTGTTGGGAACTAGACAGTAAACTTGTTATTTACTGCCAAACACTAAGCATTAAAGGAAGTTAATTCAAGGGGATTGTTTGGTTCAACTTAAATCACACTTTATTTGCACGTTTTAGCAATTTCCTTGGGAAAGGCCTTATGACACAGCAGGTGTTTGGAAGAGGTCCACTGTTTTAGGGTGACATTTCTACAGTTTCCAAATGATATCCTTTTTGTCTCATCTGACTTTTACTTTTTCACTTGCTCTTCTGCTATTGTTCATTTTTTTTATATATGTGACTCCATCCAGTGGAGTGGGACAGTGTTGTGGAATTTGTATTAACAAATATCTCAAATTATAATGTTCTTGTACAAAAAAAAAAAAAAAAAAAAGTGTGATACTGGTATATAGTCATTCCTTGCAAGCTTTTCTATAATTACTGCATGTTTCTAGAGTTCCTGATACTGTAACTGTACATCTCGCCACTTTCCTTACAACTAGAAACTTTTGTAGTTGTTAAACTCCCTCTCCACACACCATACGCTCTACATGCTAAATAGTACATTTCCTTTATTCTATAGCAGAAAAAAAAAAAAAAAGGTTTCCAGGATGTAGTCCACCAATTAGACAACAGATAAATTATACCATCCCACACTTGCACAGACTTTCAATCTCAAATTTGAATGTAAAAACTTTGATACAGAAGTTAAGCAACTTTAATACAATGAAATCTCTACAAGGCAGCAATAGTGTATAGAGAGACAGATACTTTAAAGAAAGTTTTGCCTAATATAAAATGTAATAATTATTATTTAATTATTACATTTGCAATAACTGCTTTCAGGAATATACTTTTATTATATTATTTAAAAAAATATATTTTTTATAACACTGTCTTGGAAAGACAACTGGTGCAATAGTTGTATTAGAATCACAGTTATTCAGAAGTTCAATAAAACAATTAAACAATTAGTTTTAAAAAACATGCATTTTCTTTGGTTTTTTTACTTTCTTCTATAAGCATTCTTAAGTCTCCCTTGTGCTGCTTTTATTTAGCCATGTCACACTGACACAATGTAACAAAAGGTTAGCCTTTAGTAGTTATACATATACAGTATTGAGGATCAAGCCCGAAAACTTGAGGAAGACCTGGATAAACCCAGCATTACCCAGGTAAAGCTTACGTTATCCAGCAGACCTGTGTAAAGCAGGAATAAAATATGAGTTTCTGGCTTTACCTTAACATGCATTCAAAAATGTATACTTGTTTACCAAAAGATATAAATAAATAAATTTAGAAAATAGTAGCATAAATTGCCCCATGCACTTTATTGTAACTTTTCCATCTGTACATTCTGTAACCACTTTATAACTATGGTACATCATGAACGTATATTCTGTTCTTCTATACAGAATCCATGACATTTTCAT
Source organism: Polypterus senegalus (assembly GCF_016835505.1). Lineage (NCBI taxonomy): Eukaryota > Metazoa > Chordata > Cladistia > Polypteriformes > Polypteridae > Polypterus > Polypterus senegalus. The sequence goes on along the minus strand of NC_053159.1, from coordinate 63,250,015 downwards.
TCTTAATTCTCATTAATAATCACACTTTCCTCATATTTGATTAAATCTTTCAGCAATAGAACACTCTGTCTCCATGTTTTCTTCCTCTCAGATCTTTGACAGATGTCTTACCTGGGATTATGCTCCAAAAGAAGTCTTAGTGAGGCAAGGTCTCCTTTGGCTGCAGCATAGTGGACAGGAAGGGCTCCAGTGTCTGTCACAGCATTGGGGTCCCCTTCCCCACTCCTTAGGAGCCAGTCGGTTATCTCATGGTGGCCAAAGCGAGCTGCAAGGTGTAATACTGTGGCCCCAGAGTTATCCCTATCCTGAAAATCAAAATTGGATTAGTATTAGCCTTTCATGGTTTTAAACCCAGCATATATATTCAGAAGAAGAATTTAAAGTACTTGAACAGGTTAAAATTCTGTATAATGGTACTTAAGTAAATGAGTATGAGTTATAATTTGATTTTGTGTGGGAAAAAAAAAAAAAAATCAGTGTACAACTGGGATCTACAAAACCTAAAACAGCAGTTACAACAGTATATCATACTAAGGGAATGAACCTCAATCTTTAAGTTTAAAATTGCAGGCTAACAGTGCATCTCATACATTGGCCGACAGATCATTTGGCCATTCTGCAGAAAAAAGGCACCCCCACATCCTATAGATGGTCATGAAAGGTTGACTGGACACTCTAAAAGGGCATGAAATGAACAAATTTAAGTGTGTCCAGGCATATACAGTACTAGCACTTCAGTTAGGGTTTTGCCTGATGTTACTGGGATAGGGATCCTGCCAGTATAATTACATGATTTCACTCATCTGATGAATCCAAAGCAACTTCTTTTTTATGGTCCATTTTAGGAACATTGCTATTATAGCCTATGATGGCTCGTGATGCTTGTAATGTAATTAACAGCAGACACACAGTTAGTTGATTTTTCACCCAAGACAAAATCTTGCATAAAATTATTATATCGCAAAAGAATTATTTCTAAAGCACCAAACAATAAACACACACCTCAACGTTACATTTATTCCAGGGTCATTTCTTTCAATTTTTGTTTTAAAAATGCCTTGGGCATGATTTTGCATCAGAGATAAAAGTTTCGGGAAGCGGACATATTTGTGAATAACATGACCACAAATCAAAGAGGTAAATTCTCAGTTATTAGTGTCTCTAAAAGTATTATTCATTCATTCATTTTTTCTGTTTCTGTATCCCTGCTTATTGTTTAAAAAGAATCTTGTCAATATTAACCTGCTTGGACTGTTGCTCAACACATATATATATCACGTTTAGGTTTTGTAATTAAGACGTATCTCAGAACCAATATTATTAGACACTAGTTGTGTTATCTGGCTTCGCCTAGGAAATTTCATAAGATAATGTGCCAGAGAGATAGAGAGATAGATACTTTATTAATCCCAAGTGGAAATTCACATAATCCAGCAGCAGTATACCGATACAAAAAAAAAACCAATATTAAATTAAATAGTAATAAAAATGCATGTAAAAGCAGACAATAACTTTAAATAATGTTAGCATTTACTCCCCCGGGTGGAATTGAAGAGTTGCATAGTGTGGGGGAGGAACGATCTCTTTAGTCTGTCACTGAAGCTACTCCTCTGCCTGGAAATGACACTGTTCAGTGGATGCAGTGGATTCTTCGTGATTGACAGGAGTTTGCTTAGTGCCCGTCGCTCTGCCACAGATGTTAAACTGTCCAACTTTACTCCTACAATAGAGCCTGCCTTAACAAGTTTGTCCAGGCGTGAGGCGTCTTTCATCTTTATGCTGCCTCCCCAGCACACCACCACATAGAAGAGGGCACTCGCCACAACCGTCTGGTAGAACATCTGCAGCATCTTATTGCAGATGTTGAAGGATGCCAACTTTCTCAGAAAGCATAGTCGGCTCTGACCTTTCTTACACAGAGCATCAGTATTGGCAGTCCAGTCCAATTTGTCATCCAGCTGCACTCCCAGATATTTACAGGTCTGCACCCTCTGCACGCAGTCACCTCTGATGATCACAGGGTCCATGAGGGGCCTGGGCCTCCTAAAAATCCACCACCAGCTCCTTGGTTTTGCTGGTGTTAAGATGTAAGTGGTTTGAGTCGCACCATTTAACAAAGTCTTTGATTAGCTTCCTGTACTCCTCCTTCTGCCCACTCCTGATGCAGTATTATATGTGGTTCCCCCTTTAAAGTCTACAGAAGTAAATGTATAAGCAAAGCAAGGTTGGGCTTTTGCACATGTTTGTATAATGATATAATGTTCATTGCGGCTATATTGTATGAGTTGGACAAAAGGATCAAGGACTTCATGTTTTTTGTGTATTTAATTGAGAAACAGATCAGGGACTGGATGCAATAGACCAAGACCTTAAGCCTCTGAAACTCCTGACTTCCTCTTGATGCCACTGTGTTGCTCCTGGTTGGCCTTAGACCTGATGACACCCAATTCTGAACTCCACTTCTCCCTCCCTTGTTGCTTCTAGAGAAGTGGCACCTACTCGCAGCCACAACACCTGGCACTCGAGTATTTTAGCACATTTGCTAACAACGGACCTTGATATCTTCCTTGAGATTTACCAAACTTCCTCTTTCTACTTCAGACTTAACCGTAGAGGCCACGTGTGAATGCATCTCTTTTTTCCCTGTCCAGGGCAGACACTGCCCCTTCTTCAGTCGTCTGTCCACCTATTTGGTTATTGCTGCTGTTTGGCTTATCAATTGCTTCTACTTTGTCCTTTGTTTGCATAAAGTATGCTCACAGTGAAGTATAGAGCAGGTAAGTTAGCATAATATTAATTGTTACATTAGAACAATCTCCACGAGAACAGGCCATTCAGCCCAAAAACGTTTCAGTCCCTTCCACTTAATTCTTCTAAAAAAAACATCAAGTCTAGTTTTGAAAGTCCCTAAAGTCTTACAGTCTACCACGCTACTTGATAGCTTATTCCAAGTGTCTATCATTCTCTGTGTAAAGAAAAACTTTCTTAATGTTTGTGCGAAATTTACCTATAACAAGTTTCCAGCTGTGTCCCCATGTTCCTAATGAACTCAATTTAAAATAAGTCTTGATCCACAGTACTAATTCCCTTCATAATTTTAAACACTTCAATCATGGCACCTTTTAATCTTCTTTAGCTTAAACTGAAAAGGCTTGGCTCTTTTAATCGTTCTTTATAATTCAACCCCTGTAGCCATAACTGTGTATTACTATGAGAAACGTTCAGAACCTAATAAAAACAGTCAAGCTCATAGATACATAAGTTTTCTAACCCACTTAATCCTTTACAAGGTCATAAGTGAATGGAACCCATACCAGCAGCATGACAGGAAACAACACTAGACAGAGTACCAGTCCATTACAGGGCCCAACCACACATACCAATACTTCCACTTGTAAGCCAATTTGGAATAGTCTCTTGACACAATTTGCATGTCTTTGGGATGTGAAAGGGAAACAGGAGTACTTGGAGGAAACTCACATAAGGAGACCATGCAGACTACTCAGAGACAATGATGGAATGCAAACAGGATTTAAAGCAAAGATGCTTGTTCAGTAAAGCAACATTGCTCACCATTGTGCTAAATGTTCATAGATGCTGTATTTGATGTTATGTTTCATTGGAGTTATCAAATATTATTTTGAATTTTACCCATATTTAAAAACATGTACAAAGTTCTTGGGGAAAATATATTATTAAAATCAACAAGTCTGAGAGAAACGCATTCGATGTAGATTACAAGATCATTACACAGCTGAAACTCCAAGAGATACTTGCCAATATGTATATGTTTGCACACATGTGAGCTTATGAAGGTTTCAGTGTGCGTTTTGATAAGATAGCACCCCATATCTACCCAGTCTGGAGTAACTAACATAAATGTCCAGGAATCTTACAGAACCATTTATCAGACAAAAAAAACACCAAGGTGCAGTTGAGTATAGGAAGAACTCAAAATTATCAGAGAAAGACAGAAAAAATAAAGCAAATCCTGCATCATATAATGGTTGAAGTGCTTAACTATTTAGTGGAGTTCCCACCTACAAAAAATACCCAAGCAATTTCAATCTGTCTCCAAACTCTGGCGTCTATTTCTTTCAGCCTTTGGTGTTACCTCCCAACTCTAAACTCACTAGAGTACAGAGTGCGTGGAACCTTGAAAGTTAATTCCAGACTTACTTTCAGATGAAATGCCCCTAGGCTTCGGACCAGTCCTCAAAAGGTATAGTGAAACATTATTGGTAATCCCTTCAGGTGGCCCTATACTCCCTGAATGACCTTTCAATGGCCAGACCAGCAAATCATCTTCCAGATGAACTGTTCTCTATTTACCATCTGCCCATCACACCTTGAACCCTCCTACTACCAGTTGGTCTAGAAGAGTTGCACTTGTTTCCTGCCAACACTATTGTCTCTTTCACCCTAATACCATATAGGAAGATTTAGTTCCTGTGCACCACTCACTCTGATTGGGCATGCACTCCCTGTTGGTCTATCTCTTAATGCACTAACATTTCTCTCTCCATTTCTCTCTGCTATGTTTCATTCTAGTGGCATCTTTGCCCATGGCAATCCCTTACAGTAGATATTCACATGCAATTCAAATGCTATTGAGCATTTTAATTAAGAACATTTTGCTCCCTCAAACTACTAAGTTTTCCTCCAACAGTTTTCATGCAGTAACTTTATCATGAACTGTACTTTAGCTGTTTAATTAGCCCGGTGATGGACTGGTACCATGTCAAGTCATGCTGGAAAAGACTATCACCTCCAGACACTTGCAATTGGATTAAGCAGATTTAAAAATGTACTTATGTGCTTTAAGCAAATAAATGAATTAAAAATTTTAGCATATGTACAGATATATATGAAAAATGGGTCCATCCATCCATTTTCTTAACCTGTATCCAGGTCAGGGACATGGGTCAGCTGCAGCATATAATGAAATAATGATGTATAATAAAAAATGCTACTGGTCATCAAGCTCAGTCTGTTAAGATATTGGAAAATCTGGATTTTGGTAACTTTTTAGTCATCATCTGGGGCGAAGGGGTCTTTTGCATTATTATTTTGGACATGTCACTAACCTTGCCTCAAGTATGTTAAAATTAATTTCACTAAATTAAATTAAGTTTTTACCAGGTATAAGCATATACAACAATTTACAGAAATCTTGTGCCAGCTTAAGTAAACAATTAAGGAAAACGTACTAATTGCAACACAAACTGTGACTTAATCAGTTTTAACGGGAAAAGATGCAGGCGAAAGAAGAGAAGAAGCAGGCCGCTAGAGTGGAGAAAAGAAGAGCTGCTCAGGAAGAAGCAAGCACATCAACCTCTGAGCAAATGAATGCTAAACTTACAGAGAAAGAGTATGAAAACTTTGAATGCACAAGTCAAGTGTATTCACTGCACAATGTAGTGTGCCGTTACTGGTTCTCAAATAATTCTGCACTTACTGAATGGGGTGATAAAGGGGATGAGACACATGAATGATGTTTCTTTCTTAGTGAGGGAAGAAATGTTGGTTACTTAATATAAGAAAAACCAAGGAACTGGTTAATAATTATGTGAATTTCCCCTTGGGATTAATAAAGTATCTATCTATCTATCAATAACATTCACCACACCAAACAGCCATTACAACCAATCACTATTCAGGGAGTGGATACAGAGGTGGGACATTGCTTCAGGTACTTGGGGGTACACATGAATGACAGGCTGTACTAGGCTAATAACACAGAGGAACTATATAAAGGAAGGGCAGAGTAGGTTCTTTTTTCTCAGGAAACTGCATTCCTGTAATGTGAGTAATGACATTCTTCACATCTTCTATAACCCTGTAATGACTAGTGCAGCATTCTACACCATGCTGTGCTGGTAACATTGCTTCAGTAGAGGCCCACCAAATCAACAAACTAGTTAAAACAGCAGACTCATTTATGGCACACACTTTGGACCCTGGAAGTAGTAGCAAAGGAGAGAGTTAAAACAGAACTGATCCAACCTGCGAATGTTGCAACCAAGCCCCAGCCTCACTAGGTCACATGTTCTGGGCCTGCACCAAATTAACATTATTCTGGACAAAAATTTTTAATTACCTCTCAGACAGCCTTGGACTCACAATCCCTCCTAACCCATTAACAGCTGTGTTTGGGGTTCTTCCAGAGGGTCTTAAAGTGGAGAAGGACAAACAAATTGTGGTTGCATTCACTACACTGTTGGCACGCAGACTCATTCTGATAAACTGGAAGAACCCAAACTCTCCTCTTTTAAGTCAGTGGGAAACTGATGTGTTATATTATTTAAAAATTGGAAAAAATCAAATACTCAGTTAGAGGATCTGTACAGACTTTTTTCAAAACATGGCAGGATCTAATCAGTAATATTTTAAAATAAGTTTATAAAGCACAGAGAATTTATTAATTTAGGTATTTTTCCAAGCCTTAAATTTTACACCGTTTGGCTTGCTCTCTCTCTCTCAAGGGTGGGGATCGATCTGTTCTTAGCATAATTCTTTTTTGTAAAACTTGATTGCTATGTATTGATTGTAATAAAATTAATAAATAAAAATTAAAAAAAAAAAAAAAAACAACTGAGTGCCATTATGAACAATTCTGCACATCCTATCTCGGTACACTAACATTGAGGACTTTCAGCCAATGAATTATTCAGCAGAGGTGTGTCAATTAAATGCTACTGGACCTCCTTCATACCAGCAACAATAAGCCTGCATAACGCCTCATTGTAAATGGGACCGCCAAGTCAGACATTTTAATTTTCTTTCTTTCTTTTTAGTCATTCTGGTATGTGTTCAGACCATATTGTGTGTGTGTGTTTGTACATGTATTTAATTTATTTATTAATTACATTTATTTAATAAGCTTTTGTAAAAAGTTAAATTTCCCCCAGGAGATGAACAAAGATCAATCGATCTATCTATCTATAAATGATTAAAACAATCTGACAACTCAAATAGTTTCATTTATGTGCCATACTCTATACTTTAAAAGTGAATACAATTTTAGTTTGGATGGGGGTGTTTGACGATCTGGGGGAGACAGAGGCAAATCAAAAGTTGTGAGTGGCCACAGTAACTACAGCAGGAAAGATGTTATTCACACACAGAGTGATTCTTGCTTAAGTGGCCAGTAACATTTTCATGATAATAATTAAAAGATACAGCTGTCAGGTTGAATGCTCTTTGATTATTATTAACCACGCAGTTGTTTCAGATTTGCCAATATAAGGGAAGGATTTCAATAAGTGAAACAAGCTCAGATTAATCTTGGTGTACTCAGAATGATAGACAACGGCCTAATTTAGCAAGAAACAGCTTGAAGGTATTGTAACCAGTTTTGTATCTCATGGATTATATGCGATAAACAGATTGGCCCACTGCACTGGGGGAATGGATTAACATGAACAAAGCTGCAGACAAGCAGTCATGTCATCCATAGAGTAACATTACCCTCCCCCAAGACACACACAGATTTATGGAGACATACTTTTGAGGTTAAACAGTTAAGTTATGGGCAACTCATCTATACCAAGAACTTGAATTCAACTGTGGTATGACTATTTTTTTTTTTTTTTTTTTTTAATTACTAGGTACTTTTAATAAATGAGCATCAAACAACAATCCATTTTTTGTTAAAATAATGGTTAACCAAACTTCTTTAAATGAAAATTTAAAAATTGAATTTGTTCTGTACAGATCTTCAACTCTTAATAAAGCAACCTATACAAATGCTATGGCTTTTCAGACATTCTACTGTAGAAAAGCATGCTAATTTATGTGGTTTTTTGGTGGGTGCGTGTGATCTGCCTAGAAAGCAGGGTGTCAATTCAGTAGAACAGAAAGGTGCACCAAGAAGAAAGTTGTTAAAGCTGACATTTGAAATAATTCTAAAGATGGCATGCTCAGGTAACAAGAATGCAGGATTCAGTTTAACATCACTGATATGTTTTATAGATTGCAAGATTTAGACAAAATTAACAAACCCAAAACTGATGATTGACCAAATAGCCAACAAATAGTAAGAGAAATTGAGAGCAACACCAGAAAATAAATTTAGTCAGTTTAGTTAATATGTTTACCAAATCAAGAAGGCATGGAATTCTGTAGAAAATGATGATGAGTAAAAGGAAGTTCCCTTGTATTAGTCTATGCCAGGGCTTCTTAAATTGTGTATTGTCACCATTGGGTCGCGAGTTACTGTTGTATTTATTGGTAATGGGTTGCAGATGGTTTGCGAAGTGGGTATCAAAGAAACTAAAAATTAAAGATTGCATTGCGGCAAAATGAATTTTTAAGAAATACTGGTCTATGCAGTAAAATTTTAAATTTGATAGAAACAACAGAAATGTTATTCTAGAACATGCCCAAACTTCATCCATCCGTCATATGTTCTTGCTGTGCTAAAGTTAGGGTTGCAGAAGCCGGTCCTTAACCTCATGGTGTCAGAGCAGGAACCAGCCCAGAATAGCATACATTCAAAGATAAACCCATTCTCTCATACACTATGATAATTTAGTGTCAATAATGAACTAAATACACTTTTTAAATGTTTTTTTTGTTTTTCTGGGTGATGAATGGAACAGACAAAAAAAAAAAAAAAAAATCACAATACTCCATGGTGAGGACATGCAAATGCATTCAGATGGTGGCCTGCCCAGGATCCTAAACTGGTCTCTTGATGATGTCAGGCAGGAGTGCAAACCCTCAATTAACTGGACTGAAAATTGCCCTCATATTTAACATGGCTAGATATTTCAGTTCTGCTATTATGTGAAAAGAGAAAATGCAGGGACACGCGTTCCTAATTTCATGCTTGGGAATGAATCAAATAAGCAAATAAACATTTGTTAAGGAGAAACAGTTGCAGCCATGTTATACAATCAGACTTCACAATTGTAACAATAGGTTTGATTTGATTTCTGGATGGAGGAGCAGCAAAATATGGTGTTCTGCCATGTCCAGGCCATCAAGTGAAAAATCAGCTAGATATTACTAAAACATAAAAGGAGGCATACCCATGATCTTATAAATTGCAATGAATCACTAACTAGTGGTAGTTATCAAAAGAAGATCCAAAGATGTGACAAAAACCGAAATGCAATCAAGGTTTTTAATGCAAACATGATCATATTTCAAAAAAGTGTAGCTTGCAGATACCGTTAATTAATGGAATCAGAAAATGACACAACTGATGAAAATTGAAGTCTACCTCCTGTAGGGATTTGCAAAGGCGGAGGTAGCACTAGTCTGGCACAGAATGGGTAGGAAGTGGTCAGGGCCTCCTACAATGCATGCTGCCATGCCTTGTTTGAAGAGCAGCATTGCAAGGGGGTTGGTAAATCCTGCAGAAAAAGAGTGGACATCCTGTAAGTAATTAGTGCAAGGGCACCAAAATAAGGACACACCACAGAAGGAACTAGAAGAGATTCCCTCAATACTCTTTAGAAAAACTAACTTTGCCCCTCTCCCCCAAAAACCTCCCAACCTACACTATAAGAGGCTGTGCCAGGCCTCACATCAGAAATAACAGGACTATGTTGTTGTATTATTCGCAAGTGTTGGAAAGACAGGGCCATATTACATTTTTATGAGTGGGGACAGGCAACATATAAGCAAGTGGCTGGGAACTTTACAGCCATCCCTCAGATGGCAATACATGGCCCCTGAATGGTTGCCATTGAACGCCATTGCCTATTTATTGTAGAAATCCCAGAGACTTGGTCGTTTATAAGCTAAATAAGTCTCAGAAATGCCAGTTACCTCTGTCGATATACACTTATAGTTGCATTTCTACTAAAAATGAAATACTTTAAACCTTCACACTGTGAAGAGAAGTTGAAAGATGGGCGTGTGTTTCTGTTGACTGACAATGGTTAACTATTGGTAACTGATGGTTACTGAAACAACTTAGCTGAATCGAAATGTGCTTTCATGGGTGGCTTTTTATAGAATTATACCAAATCCTGTGCCTACAACAATAAAACTGCAGCTGATCGAATCTGTTGCTTTAAGAACCATGACCTGATCAGACCCAAACCCACACAAATAAGTACATTTGTACTTAGATTAAAAAAAAATGCATAAACTCACTACATAGTTAAAAGGTGTGCAATAACTGACGCTGTGTGGTTTGCAACAATTCCGTGGCCACGTAAGAGTATATGGGTTATAAAAATGGAGCTCTTATTTGCTTCTGTGATAGTAAGTTCTGTAAATCTTACTCTTAAACATATACATTAATTTTGTGTCTGTTGTTTTTGTCATTACCAGTCTGCTGGACACATGCAAGTAAGAATTTCATTGTACAATGTGCCAAGAAGATTTTTTAAAGACTTAATACTTAAGCTGTGAGTTTTCCTTTCCAAAGTATTACTTGGCGTACAGAACTTTCCACTCTCCTTCTGATCTTTCTCTGTCTAGAACTAGAGGTCTATTGAGGTAAACAATAAGGGAATAAATAGTAATAAAAGGGCTTATAATTAAAGAATAAAATACAGTGATTAAATAGCAACAGTAGCTATGCCTTCTTCTTGCACTGCACAACCAGGACTGCACTTTTCTAGGGACCGAGTCCATTCTTTAGTGTTTACTGTTGCTCCATTCATCAACCTCCTTCCCTTCTTGTGCCTTTACATCTCACTAATCTCCTTTTCCCTTCTATATATAGTGTCACTTCTAAAGCCGATGTAATGAGTTAAATGCCTTCTGAAGCACTCTACTTCAGTCTTTATGAAAAGCCCTTGTCCTGGACCCCATACCTTTCTTTTGGTTTGAATGTTATTTACTTGTTAGCTATAGAAATACAGTGGTGTGAAAAACTATTTGCCCCCTTCCTGATTTCTTATTCTTTTGCATGTTTGTCACACAAAATGTTTCTGATCATCAAACACATTTAACCATTAGTCAAATATAACACAAGTAAATACAAAATGCAGTTTTTAAATGATGGTTTTTATTATTTAGGGAGAAAAAAAAATCCAAACCTACATGGCCCTGTGTGAAAAAGTAATTGCCCCTTGATAAAAAAATAACCTAACTGTGGTGTATCACACCTGAGTTCAATTTCCATAGCCACCCCCAGGCCTGATTACTGCCACACCTGTTTCAATCAAGAAATCACTTAAATAGGAGCTGCCTGACACAGAGAAGTAGACCAAAAGCACCTCAAAAGCTAGACATCATGCCAAGATCCAAAGAAATTCGGGAACAAATGAGAACAGAAGTAATTGAGATCTATCAGTCTGGTAAAGGTTATAAAGCCATTTCTAAAGCTTTGGGACTCCAGCAACCACAGTGAGAGCCATTATCCACAAATGGCAAAAACATGGAACAGTGGTGAACCTTCCCAGGAGTGGCCGGCCGACCAAAATTACCCCAAGAGCGCAGAGACGACTCATCCAAGAGGTCACAAAGACCCCAGGACAACGTCTAAAGAACTGCAGGCCTCACTTGCCTCAATTAAGGTCAGTGTTCACGACTCCACCATAAGAAAGAGACTGGGCAAAAACGGCCTGCATGGCAGATTTCCAAGACGCAAACCACTGTTAAGCAAAAAGAACATTAGGGCTCGTCTCAATTTTGCTAAGAAACATCTCAATGATTGCCAAGACTTTTGGGAAAATACCTTGTGGACTGATGAGACAAAAGTTGAACTTTTGGAAGGCAAATGTCCGTTACATCTGGCGTAAAAGGAACACAGCATTTCAGAAAAGAACATCATACCAACAGTAAAATATGGTGGTGGTAGTAGTGTGATGGTCTGGGGTTGTTTTGCTGCCTCAGGACCTGGAAGGCTTGCTGTGATAGATGGAACCATGAATTCTACTGTCTACCAAAAAATCCTGAAGGAGAATGTCCGGCCATCTGTTTGTCAACTCAAGCTGAAGCGATCTTGGGTGCTGCAACAGGACAATGACCCAAAACACACCAGCAAATCCACCTCTGAATGGCTGAAGAAAAACAAAATGAAGACTTTGGAGTGGCCTAGTCAAAGTCCTGACCTGAATCCAATTGAGATGCTATGGCATGACCTTAAAAAGGCGGTTCATGCTAGAAAACCCTCAAATAAAGCTGAATTACAACAATTCTGCAAAGATGAGTGGGCCAAAATTCCTCCAGCGTGCTGTAAAAGACTCATTGCAAGTTATCGCAAACGCTTGATTGCAGTTATTGCTGCTAAGGGTGGCCCAACCAGTTATTAGGTTCAGGGGGCAATTACTTTTTCACACAGGGCCATGTAGGTTTGGATTTTTTTTCTCCCTAAATAATAAAAACCATCATTTAAAAACTGCATTTTGTGTTTACTTGTGTTATATTTGACTAATGGTTAAATGTGTTTGATGATCAGAAACATTTTGTGTGACAAACATGCAAAAGAATAAGAAATCAGGAAGGGGGCAAATAGTTTTTCACACCACTGTATACATAGAATTGACAGCATTTACCCCTTTCTACAATATTAAACATACTTATTGGAGGAAAACTTATTTTTGGCTTTAACTCATAACTTGCTTAGCTGGTACATTTATTCAAAACAATGTTTAAATCACACAGATACAGTACACTTGCACTGAACCAGCACTTTCACAGTCACTTACTTTGGCTATGTGATAGGAACTGCCAAGGACTCCAGGGCAAAGTCAATGAGACTACAATACCTGCTAGAGCATTTAAGGTATACTGGGAATTGTGAGTCAGTTCTACACTATACCATAAAATGGTCAGTTTTATCTGACTTTTGTCAAAGCTGAAATCCTTTCCTATCAATACAATTGCATCAATCTGTTACACCTAATAAATAAATAAACAAAAATAAATAAATAAATCACTGACTCCATTTCCCCTGCTTGTTTATTAAACTCTTCAACTGTTGTAAAATTCAAGTATCTCAGATCACCACACTAATACTGGGAATAATAGTACAGTACAAAATGCACAAATTGGTACACTGATTGACTTTAATACTGAGCAACCCTTTGAGAGATGAGCCCTTATATTTATAAAAGAGGGCCATCAAACAAAACCTGAGACTATAATGCTTCACATTGAAAATATTTTTTGGAATATATTTGAATGCATGTTTAAAATTCTGAGGAACTAATAACTATTAGGAAAAATAACATAGCCTTCTTCTTTAAATTTTTACTTGCTCGTATACAAAGAATAGGAAAAGTATTGTAATTGTCCAAAGATTTGATGTCGAGATTTTGATTAAACTAGATGTTTTAGATCTCCCTGACTTTCTTGTATATGAAGTGTAGGGAAAGTATTGGAATCCTCCAAAAATTCCAATTCAAGATTTTGATGAATCGACAGTTTAGACCTCCCCAAGTCCGAAAACACAATTTTTGGAATTATGTCTGTGTGTGTGTGTGTGTGTGTGTGTATGTAAGCACAGTAACTTGAGTACACCTTCACTTAGGTTATCCAAATTTTGCATACAAGCATTAGGTTCAAAACGTAGATTTCTATCAACTTTTGGGCTATTTCTGTTAACTAGAAGTGGTACTTTACCTTTTATTATATATAAATTACTTTGTGACTTTAAGATGTAAAACTCTACTTTGCCCAATTAGGATGAAAGACACATGTGAACACTGAAGTTGAAAGTGACAAGTGACTTCAGCTGGTAGAGAGCTCTTGCCCTAATTTTTCAAGTTCTTATCAAGTGAACATTTAAACATTAAAATTGTGCATAAATGATCATCTAAAACAAAAACATAGTATTCTGTATGAGGATTCTGCAGCGGTGCTAACATTAGCAATCTGGCATCGACACCTAGGTAGAAAAAATGCATTCTGAAGGGGGTGTTTAAATTAAAGCTTTGCAGAAGCAATGGATATTGAAAGTGATTTATTGTATCATCTAGGAGTGGAAAAGCAATAAATGTTGTCATTCAAGTTTCACTAGAACACATTGCCTCTGAATACCTACAGTTGGCATGAAACAAATATTCCAATATTTGACCTCCGTATATCAATGATATATTTTGATGCACTAATCGCAGCACTATACAGTACTGATTCTTTACATATCTCTGCTAACTATTAGATGTCAATGTCTGTCCATCATTTGGACATCTGGATCCTGATCTTACAATTTAGTATGCTTACTTGTTTACATATCCACTCATTTAAAAAAAATGTTTATTCCAAATCAGAGTTGTGAGAAAAGCCATCATTTCAAAATATGTTTAATAGTCCATGCTAAACCTAGCTGGGAAACTAGACTTTTTTTTTTTTTTTAAAAACAACAAAGATGCCAGAGTGGTTCTTTAGTGCAATGCCATAGGGAGAAACATTACTGATTACAAAAAGAACCATCTACAGGAGGTTCCAGAAAGAACGTTCAGTTATTTAGATTCATAAAAGGATCCATAAATAGACATGCAAATATTATAACAGACTCGTGCAATACCAATGGGCTCATGATTTTAAAAGGGCTCTTGTTGCATACAATATACCACCAGCTAAGTTCAGGTTTTCTTTAACTGTTGTATCCCGATAGGCAGCCTAACATATTAAAGAATTCTGTTTTTTTCCCCCCATGTATTTGAAACCTTTTTAAAGCCTAAAGAACCATTACCAGAATTAAATGGTTCTTTGTCAAGCAGCGTTTCTAGGAGGAAACACACACCCCAGTAGACTGCCATCTTAAAACCATTATTTAAAATGTGCAGTTTATTACATGACACAATCACTCATACAGTGCTAAATTAAAATCATAAACTTTCCACAAACAGTGCCTTGGACAGGATGCTAATTTGCAGTTCAGGAAGATATAAAGCAGCTGAGAGAACTCTGCACTGCACCTACTTCATTACATTTCAAATAATTCTTAAACATACACACTGAGGCAGTGGTGATGGACAGTGGAAACGGCTGAACCCCCTGTTCCCTTACCTGGCTGGGAGGCCAGGATAAGAGATGGATGGAGTACACAGCCTCCCAAGGTGGCACGCTCCCCTGATCAGTATTGCCTTCTCATTCATGCACTCACAGGGCAATCTGGGAGTTGCAGTACAGTGGGGCAGCCCTGCTGGGTAACGTGGGGGCCTCCAGGGAGGAGCTGTCCCTAATTTTCAGTGCTCCCACCTGAGCTAGGAGTGCATCTTCCTTGTAATGTGCTGCCATTGGAAGTACTCCTGGGCATGGCATAAAAGGGACCACAAGATCTAACTCTGGGTGTCAGAGTAAGGCGTAAGAGGGTAATGTTCACCTGAGAGGTGTGGAGGAAAAGAATGAAATAATAAGAGACTGTGAAGTATTAAGAACCTGTGAAAAGGTGGTATGTAAATACAATTTCTCTTGTCTGAACCCAGATCTATTGTTGCAGTAATTGTGTCTGAAGTTTAGTGCTCAGTGACACTACACCATAATGAATGAACTCCTCATCATATCCCTAATCGAATCTGCACAATATTGATTTTCAAAGGTGTCAACAACTCATGGAAGGAGTCTGAGGAAGCTACAATTGAAAACTTCAGTCGATTAAAATAACCAAGCTTTTTAAAAGCAAGCTTTGTCAGCTATTGTTGAAATACATATTTGTAAATAGTTTATAATCTCCTGCACATAGTTATTTATCAACAATGTCTTCATTGCTTCAACTGAAATAAAAGAATAATTATTGGATGCAAATGTGTGCACAGACAGTCATAACAAAACACTTAAAAGTAGCTTTTTCAAAATTTCGTTCGAGGTTACTTTTACAAAGGTGTGTGGTCTATCAAACTGATGAATGTTATTTTAAGATTTTTAGGTACACATCTCATTAGTAGAATGATAAACATTGCTGGACTTGCCATCACTAAACAAGGGAATTCTTTTCTTAGCATTGGCTGGAGGTACCAGTGCTCTTCTGTTTTGGCCATACTCCATGTCAGAAAATTCACACTTTAATACAATGCGAGTAATCACCGACAAGTTAACAAAGATGAGATTAAAGGCAAAAAACAGACAAGCAAACCAACAGGCAGATCTGACTACAATCAAAAAATTATTCAGACTGTCCATTTTCTGGCAGATTTAAACAGTATTGAAATGAATGCAGTGGACAGAGTGACCTGGTACCCCAAAGATTTTCATCTGAGTCTTTCCTGTGGATTTTCTCTACCTTGTGGCCTCCGTTTTTTTTTTTTTATTATTATTATTTTCAATTCCATGTATTGAATTTTGCTTTTTTATTTTTGTGTCATATTGTACATTTTCTAGTATCTTCATTGTGAAGATAATGTTCTTATTAAACTGATTGATTTAACCAATTGTTGAAATATAAATACACACACAAAAGCACTTCAGCAGTTTTTGTACAAATCCAATCATATCACAGTGCAGCTAAGTGTGTTCAATAAAGCATACTTTGTAATGAAGGGGAACAAAGCCTGATCAGCAGCAGTGTAGGTGTGATACGACAAAAGGACCTCACAGTAAGCTCCTTCAGTGAGTAAATGTGTAATTATTAAAAAGAGGGTATTTAATAATAAACAGACATTTTGAGATTATGTAATTTGTTTATCTCACTAAACAAATAAAGGCTTTTATGCCATCTCGCCTATCCTAATCATTATTGTCATTCCACAGCATGGAACTATGTCCTAATCTACACTGAACTGCAAGTCTATCTATGCTTTTCACTCATCTGCAATTCCTATATTTGATACGTGTCTAGTTTATGTAATTAATCTTAGAAAAGATGTGTTATGCCTTGCCCATATGGCGCATTCGCCTCGTTTTACGTTTACTGGCAGAAGTGGGAATGCGAATGTTACATGATATAATTTAAGGCTCTAGCCACTGCTCACCTGTTCCCAGTTTTACTTTTCAGAAAACTTCTCTCTTCATACAAACCTGACTCCAACCGTAGATGTAACAGCCCCCCTGAGATCTATCTTGCCTGTTTAACATCCCGTATAACACACTGGCTTCTAGTCACTATTTTCGCTCTTCCTACTTTCTCCTTCGTGTAGCCCCATTTTCTATGCTACCTTTTAAGTTCAATGCCGTTCTCATCGCACCTCCTCTCCTGTTTCGCCTTTGTTTGTCTAACTTCACATCCCGTTCCCCCCTATTATTCTTTAGTATTCACCTACAATAACTTGAATTAGTTATTTACCGCTAGATTACGGCTAAGCTCGCTTCTTGCTCGTACGGTCACTATTCGTCAATATTGATATTATTAGGCTACATTATTCTGCATTTTCAGTTTTTCTTAATATGTTTGTCTTATCCCGACCACTTCAAGCTTTCAGATAATTTACTCGGATCCCTCTTCACGCGCAGGCGTTACTCAACCCTCACCAGATCTACTTCAGAAAATTCGTCTGCCCCCGTTCTCACCTTTGCTCTGCAGCCACCCAGGTTCAGAAGCCACTGCAGACAGCCCAGGTTACCCGTGGCTGCCGCGTCGTGTGCGGGACTCGCTCCGTTCCTGGCACGGCTGAAGCCGGACAGTCCCGCGTCTTCTACTAAGTATCGAACGCAGCTCAGTCGCCCAGCGCGGGCTGCGTGATGCACCAAAGTAGCCCCAAGCGGGTCTCGCACTTCTGCAAGCAACTCTCGATCCCGATGCAGCTGTTTCAGGGCGTCTAGATCTCCCTGTCGTGCTGCAGCCAGCGTCCTCTCCAAGTCCATCCTGCACGAATGAGCCGGAGCCACTTTAGCGCTTTCCTTCCAGACCCTCCAGCAGTTCGGCGGCGGCAATCGTAGTGTGCATGACGCGGCACGCGGAGGTCATCGCGCTTGTCGCCGGCTAGCAGTTTGTTATTTTCTGGGTGCGTATAGAGCTACAGGTGGTTAGACTGGTACAGCGCTCTGGTGCTTCTCAGCGTGGAGAATCGAATGGCCTCCGAGAGCTCAGCGAATAAATAAATAATCCGCCGCGGGACAGAGGTGTCTTAGAGGATACGCACAGCCGAGAAGAAGGCGGGAGGTGGGCTGATTACGGGGAAGGTCAGGTGTTCCGCGATCAGTCTGTTAAACAACCGACAACTGAAAATGCCAAATAACTGATAAATCACTAAATAATACTGCAACTATCTATGATTTCCAAAGAGAGCGAAGGTAATGGAATTGCCGCTTTAGTAATTAATTTATTTTCAAACAGGAATAAAACCTAGTGACCTCACATGAGAATTCCAATAAACAGACTCACGGTTTTTAACTTAACAGAGGAATCTATAAAATACATGGTAAGCGAAAAGAGCATCAGTATGTTAGATAAGTGTCATCATACACTCTCATCATACAATAACCGAAGATAAATGATTAAGCAATATTTGTATTTTTGGTCTTCGTAAAATGTTGAAGTAATTAAACAAGTGTTTACACTTTGCACTATATGCCAAATATAACATGTTTCAAATATTCTCTAGTTAATCTGTTAATGCAGAGACCATGCCAGTAGCAGTGGACACCATTTCATCGCAGGAAAGGTCCACAATCACACTTGGCAAAAACACACACAGACATGAAGGATTATACAGATGGCACACAAACTGTTGGTGAGCCAGTAGCTGAACCCACTTTCTTAGGCACCATTACTAACTATTGTGCCACCCACTATTTCAATCCGTCCTTCTTTCAAATGTGCTTATCCAGAACAGAATTACAGGAAAGCTGGAGCCTGTCCCAGCATGTACTGGGTGCAAAGCAGGACCAATCCTTGGACAGGGTGCTGTCCCATTACTGGGTGAAAACACACACACATAACATGGGCCTATTTAGCATCACTCATCTGTGTGTGTTTGGAGTATGAGCACCTAGAGAAAACCCAATTCAGATGTCGGAAGAACATGCAAACTCCAAACTGGTAGCACCTGGGACCTGATTAAAAGACAGCAGTGCTACCACTAAACCACCACACCAGTTTTCTTCTTCTGGATCTAATTTTCCTTATCATTTTTTAAGGAAACCGGTGTTTGGACATAATAACTTAACTATTAGAAACTGTTAGAACATCACACCAACCAGAGACTTGTGTTAGTCTCGACTAATCTGCATAAGACATTTGCTTCAGCTGACATGGATATTTTCCATAGATTCTCATGGTTAGAGTAAAGCCATAGTTGTACTATACAGTAAAGGCATCATAATTCCTATGAACATTGTCTGTTTTTTCTCATATTTGATTTTGGTAAGACCCTTATTAACAAATACAAAATGTTTTAATTAATTTCTATATAAAATTAAACAAACACTACTCAAAACAAATCATAAACGAGCAGACATGAATAACATGTGAACACTCAAGCTGAAGGGGAAAGCAAGAGGCATTCCTGTACAGAGTGCAACAAGTTACAGATTGTGATATGGTTTTAAGATACACTGAACTTTCCAAGGTGACTGACCTAAATATTAATTAAACAATAAATTTGGTATTTGGTAAGTCAAAGTTATTTCTTCACAGTCATAGTATGTATTTGTTTTCCACATGAAATTGCATTCTAAAGTTAAGTGTATTTTATACAGTATATATTTAAAAATAACTAGCCTGCTCTTGCAGTTTATAATGGAGCTAATGGGTACCAGAGTACCAACATGATGAAAAGCTTTAAAACTTACTAAATATATGCATTTCTCAATCCAATAAAATTATTGGGTATTGATCCGCATCTTAAGAGTATGCACACATTGCAAAACAGAGTATCCATGTTGTTTTAAGAAAGAAAGAAAAAAGAAAACCATTGTGGGATTCAGCCATTTTAAAGAAGACCAACTGTGTGCCCCACTTCTTCCTCTGTGGCACCTTTTCACCCCCAGAGGTGTAAATTCACCTCAGAAACTAATCACCATGCACTGTTATTAGGATTGAATGTTGAAGCCCAGATATGAATAGTGTCCCAGTTGTGTAGGCAATTAAACAATACTTACTGAAAAAGGAGTCACGATTGCATATGTTCTTTTACTGTACAGAAGCTTTCTTTATTTTACAAAGATAGTCTGATGCCCATATGTTGATCATGTGCTTCAGTGAGAGAGAATATTGAGCAGGGATGTTGCATGTAATCAAGTAATAAGAGCTGAATAGACATTGTAGACATCTATCCATCCATCTTCCTAACCCTCTAACGCTGGAGCCTATCCCAGCATGTATCAGAAGGAAGGATTTTAAAGGTTTTCATCATATTGGGACTCCAGTGCTCATTATAAAACTCAGGAGTGGGCTAGTTATTTTTATACATTTATAAAATATGCTTCACTTCAATTTCATGTGGCAAACTAATATATACCATGACTGAGCGGAAATAACTTCAACTTATAATATCAAACTTATCCTATAAGAGAACACAGGGCACTGTCTTCATCCCCAAACAGATTGTCCTATTAAGCAAAAATTAAATTCGTAAACTCTCCTCAACATACTATTAAAATGTTTATATGTGTTCATATGTGTTAATATTCTTATCTAGAATATTTTTTGTAATATGTGAAGGTTTCTTTGTGTCTGGCACAACTAGCCTGTCTCAGGGTAGTTTGGGCAGGCCTTTAGACCTTTGCCCATGTGTACACATGTGTGGCCTGAACTTTTTAGTTTCACATTGTGGCTTAAAGACTAGAACCTTTTTAGGAGGCCCGTTGATATATTTTTGTTGTCATTTAATAGTATGTGAATTTGCAAATCTCACTATTCATTAACATGAATCACATCAGTTACTTATGTACAATATAATTCGAAAACTTTATCTATTGAACAAAATAGAAGAATTTATGAATATGTGTATTTCAGCTTTCAGTGTTCCTTCCACAGTCACCATCCAACACTAGTGATGCCACTGTGATCATTAATGGCTTATTCCACATGGTTCCAATGATCCTTTGTCTGCCATGTCTACTGCCTGTATATTCACACTGCTCACTTGGGGTCAGAGGAAACACTATCTGCACTCATTTTTTCTAATTCTATGAGCTGATACAAACCAGGATGCTTCCCAAGACTTACCTGTGGCCACACCCATGCCAATGGATTTAAGGAGAGGAGTGGGTATCATAAGTGCTGCTCTTTAAGTACTATCACTCTTTCTGTCACTCTTACTCACTCACAAACACACACACACACACACACGCAATCTTCACATGCTTCTTTTACACCTAGCTTCTCAGGATGGTTTATGTGGCCTCATCAGAATTTTCATGCTAAAAATGCAACTTTTGCAGACACTTCAACTGTAAGGACTGTTGATGTTGACAGTTCATATTGCAGATGATATGCTTTAATTTTTATGACCTTCTTTTAATAGCTTTTATATGTAGAAATAAAGATTTTTAGGGAGACCTAAAATCAGGCATTCAAATTTATCTTAAAACCCCAATTCCAATAAGATTCACTAGTAACAATGTAAGAGATTCACATTACTCTTGTTATATGATATTGATTCAGGTACTCAGCTATAAAACACACATTTTCAGTTCAGTTTCTGTCAAAAACTAATTGTGGGATCCCAAATTAGCCAATGAAAAGGTCTGAGTACCATTTCCAAAAGAATGTAAGTTAATATATATATAAACCAATTCAGATCTACTGTATATGACTTCAAAAAGAAGAATATAACACAGTTTGTCCACTGTGGGATGATTATGAGTGTAAACTGGCATGTTGAATTTAACAAGAATTTTGCATTTTTTTTAAAACTGACAATGGTATTTGATTAGGAGCTTCATTTATAGGTGGAAAAACTTTCATTATTACATTATCTGTGCCAGAACCTCCTTCAAGAAACTCCACCGTTGATTCCTCAAGAATGGTGACCTCAAGCAGGAAACTTAAGCAAATAGTGTGCAAGGCCATTTGCATCACCACTAACACTAGCACTGTTGCCACCTGAAAAATCACAAAACCTTTTTTCTTAAGAACTTTCTTAACATCCAGGAAAATTCCCACACCAATTCTATTATCCTCACCTAGTCAAAGATGACCAGCATTCTACAAAAACCACTCTGCTGGACAGGCTTTTGTATCAGAATGTGCAATACCTGTCTCTTCAGGCAAGTCCTTTACTCCCAGCTGACTAGATGACCAGAGAATCTGTGGTGGGAATATAAATTGATGCAAAGGCAACTTCAATGCTTCACATAAAAAGACAAATCAGCATAACTAGCTGGAGGACCCTAACCACAAAGGTCCCTCTGTGTCTCCACATAATATATCAAGCTGCCTCTTCAATGAGACAAATAGAAAATTAGCAGTGGAAGTAGAGGGAGGTGAACAAAGATGTGCAAAAGCCACTCCTAAATAGAATTTATGGCCCCACTATTCCAAAACCTCTGGTTCAAGCGTTTGATTAATCTGTCTAAGGATACACAGATATCATGACAAGCATCTTTCTGTTATGAGTACATGTGGCATTCAAATGAAAATGAAATGCACATATGAATAACCCGACCAAGTTTTGAGGTAAGAATGTTAAGAGTAACTAATCATGACGGTTGAGAGTGGCGACATACATTGTTATACGGTATGCAAATTCAAGTAAGAGTTACATTGTACTCTTCACATGTGACAATGATATCCCTATATATCTATAAATGTATATGCAGCTTTTGTTTCTACAGACTGAACCAAGATTGCCTATTGCCTGTTATCCACTATTAGCTTCTTAGGTGCAGCTAATAGAGAGTTTTGGGTTTGATTTTGGTGAAAGAGTATAATATGCCTGTATCTTGCAGGGCTTGCATATCTACAATGCCATCTGTTTTTTAATAATTGCAGTGCTACAGAAAGTAATCAATCCCTTCCTACCACACTCATGCCAACTGTTGAGAGATACAATAAGGCACAGAAGGAAGGATCTATTTAACTAGCTTTTAATGACAGTTGTTACCCCCAAATAGCAACTGAAGGCAACCAGGGTGGAACTGTATGACAGAATTTTATTTGCCCCCTGGGGGAAATTTGTTTTTTTACAGAAGTTCTTTAGATAGATAGATAGATAGATAGATAGATAGATAGATAGATAGATAGATAGATAGATAGATAGATAGATACTGTAGTATGAACACACACCAAAAATGACTAAAAAGGAAGAACATTAAAAACAAATAAAACTTCTGACTTGGCAGTCCCACAATAAGTCATTATGTAGGTGTATTGCTGTTGTAATAAAGGAGTCCCGGTAGCATTTTTTGAAACATGTCCAATGTGTCTGAGAGAGAATGTACAGCAATGTTCTTAATGGTACTCAGTTTTGTTTTGATTCTCTTATCTGCTACAACCTCCAGGTGGTCCAGAGTGCAACCCATAACTGAGTCTGTCCTTTTAATTAGCTTGCTGATTTGGTGGGCTTCTCTTGAAGTGATGTTACCAGCCCAGTACAACACAGCGTGGAAACTTGCAATCGCCATCACAGAATTACAGAAGATTAGAAGGATGTCATTACCTACATTAAATGAACAAAGTGTTCTAAGAAAAAGAGCCTGCTCTGCCCTTTCTTATATAGTTCCTTTCTGTTACAAGACCAGTCTAATCTGTCATTAATGTGCTCTCCTAAGTACTTGTACGCATATGTTCGCACAACCTCTACATCCACTCCCTGAATAGTGACCAGACATACAAGCGCTTAGGTGTTGTGAAAACCAGTTAACCAGTTCCTTGGTTTTGCTGATGTTAAGATGCAGATATGCATCTTTGCACCAAGAAAGACAGTTCAGCATCTGACTTCCACAGTCAGGTCCACAAGTATATGGACAGTAGCATGATTTTCATACTTTCAGCCCTGTACGCCACTACAATGGATCTGAAACAAAGCAAACAAGATGTAATTCAAGTATAGGCTTGCAGCTTTAATTAAAGGGGTTTAACAAAAATATTGTATGAGCTGTTTAGAAAAGAGACATTTTTATACATGGTCCCTCTATTTTCAGAGGCTCAAAAGTATTTGGGCAAACTAACTAAAATGATCATTTTCAATATTTGGTTAAAAATCCTTTACAGTCAATGACTGCCTGAAGTCTAGAACCAATGGCCATGTTGAAGTGCTGGGTTTACACCCTACCTTACTGCAGCTGTCTCTCGGACTTTCTGCCATCAGTTTTGTCTTCAACAAGTGAAATTCTTGTCCAGTTGGGTTGAGGTCAGTTGATTGACTTGGCCTTTAAATAATATTCTATTTTGTTGCCTTGAAATGCACTTGGTTTGCTTTTACAGTATATTTTGGTTCATTGTCTGCACTGTGAAGCATCACCCTATCAGTTTTGCAACATTTGGCTGAATCTGAGCAAACAATATAGCCTTATACACTTTAGAATTCATCCTGCTACTTCTACCAGCAGTCATATCATCAATAAACACTAATGACTGACTTCTATTGGCAGCCAAGAATGATCATACCATAAAACTGTCTCAACCATGTTTCACAAATGATGTGATATTCACCATGAATGATTTCTTCTCTTCTCCACACTTTTTTCTTTTCAATATTCTGGTATATATTGATCTTAGCTTCCTTTCTCCAAAGAAAATTGTTCCAGAACTGGGCAGGCTTTTAAAAATGTTTTCTGGAATAGTCTAATCTATTTTCCTGTGCTGGAGGTTTAGCAGTGGTTTGCACCTTGTGGTAAACTCTCTGTCTTTACTTTCATGAAGTCTTAACTTGATTGTAGACTTTGGCAATGATAGGTCTATACCCCGGAGAGTGTTGTTGGTTTGGCTTAATAAGGGGTTCTTATTCACCGAGGACAGAATTCTGTGATCATAAAGAACAGTTATCTTTTGTGGTTTTCCAGACCTTCTGGTGTTGCTGAGTTCACCTGTGTGTTCCTTCTTTCTAAGAATTTACCAAATGTATGATTTAACCTTTCCTTGTGTTTCTGTGCTTTGCTGAAAAATTCTCATTCTTAAATGGCTCATAAGATATTTTTGGTAAACCCCTTAAATTAAAGCTGAAAGTCAATCACATAATGATTCCTTTATTTCAAATCTATTGTGGTGGCATACTGAGCCAAAATTATGACAATTGTGTCACTGTCCAAATACATATGTGTCTGACTTTATACTCTGTCTCATCCCCTTTATCAATACTATCCATAAGTGCAGAGTCATCTGATAGCTTCTGCAAATGACATGACTTGGTGTTATATTTACAGTTGGAGATGTACAGATTGAAGAGAAAAGGAGACAGGGCTGTTCCTTGTGGCACTCTAGTGTTGCTCACATCCATATCAGAGACAAAGTCCTTGACTCTCATAAACTGCGGTCTGCCCAAGAGAGAATCTATTTTCCAGCATACCATAGGCTCATCCACCTGCATATCATAGGCTGAATGGTACTGAAGATACTGGAGAAATAAAAAAAAACATAACCCTCACAGTGCCACCAGCTTTGCCCAAGTTAGAATAAGCCTTCTGGAGCAGATGGATAATTGCATCCTCCACTCAAGTCTTTGTCTGGCATGCAAACTGCTGTAAGCTCAGGTGGTCTACCACATTAGGGTTCATATAGTTCAGGACCAGCTTCTGAAAGATTCTCTTTTCCTTCTCAAGGCTAATGCAAATGGCTGACTAACCCCATTCTGCATAAAACCTTTTAACCACTTAGAAACTTTTAAGAGCCTCTGCTGTCCTGATAGAGATTTACAAACTTTATTAAATCAAGACTTTTGTTTGTATGAATTTCTAATAGTTAGGCCCTAGAATACAGTATATGCATGCAACCACACACACAAATATATCCTGTATATTGATTTAGTATTTTTTTTACAATTGCTTACAGATTTGTTTCATTCACTTACTTGTAATATTGATTTATTTTTATTTAAATAACTGTTCACCTTTAAATTTGCATTTTTTTTTCAATTTAAACCTAAGTGTTTTGCTGCTTTCAATTAAGGACTAATTTTTAGTTAATGAGGGCAAACTGTGATCCTACAGTCAGGTTGGATCCTTGTCAATGCAACCTATTTTATGGTGCATTCACTTATGAAAGAAAACACCCTTCTGTTGTCTTTCTGTCTGTCTGTCCACAAGAAAAAAAACTTGGCTCCCAATGGGCTGACGCCTTTGAAATTTGGTGCACATGCTCTTCAAAGGAATTTGTTGAGAAAATTATATTTTCATTGATATTTTAAAAAGAGCATGCTAAACAAAATATTTTTTCGAATTTGAAAAATGTCAATTTAAAATTCTTGATGTCTCTTTTTTAATTGTCTTTCTTAAAATGGGGAAACACTCTATGCAACCTCAACAACTGGGTACTTTAGGTTTTGAAATTTACCTTGAATATTTTTTTTTTCTGCTCAGCAAAACAGATCATCACAATGGCTAGCACTGTCCTCTCCTATACCAACTCACATCTCCTACTGCTTAAAGTCATACCAGGTATGTAGTAAAAGTTACGCAAGAAAAGCAAAAGCTTGTCTAACTAAGTCACTATTCTAGAGAGGAACTATGGATGAAATGGGCTCTTTTAGCAAGAATCTGAAAGCCATTATGCATACTGCAAATTAGCATGTACTTAGTATTTACATTACACTAAAAACAACATCATAGCTGCATTATCTGCAAACTATAAAAATGTCATTCACATCAGAGAGTTGGAATCTAGTGCCTATGAATGCCATTTCAGCACTCACAAGTCTGTTTAGGATAGAATAACTGCATGTTTTGTAAAATACTATTTCAAAATATATTTTATGTTCATTAATGCATGTAATTATATTCTATTATCACTGTTATTTTTGGATATGAATAATTGTTACAAATGTGTGATCTGTCTCTCGTTGATCAAGTAAAGAAACACAAAAAAAGAAATAAACCATCTTTTAAAGCTAAGTTAACTAAGTCCCCAAATGCCAACTTGTTGGACTGTCATGGGATCTGGTATTATGATGCTGGCCAAGAAAAGTTGTGCAGCCATTTTGCTGCAATTTGCCATTTTTCTTTCACAATGTAATGGGTGTGTATTGGTAACAGTATAGAGATTATAACCATCCACAAAAATATTTTCTAAACAGCTTATTGAACTCAAAGTTGCAGTTTGGAGAATTTTGCAGTTGTAATGTTAATTTTGATAATAAAGCCAAATGACCTAAGAAATTAGTGTTAGAGTGTTTAGCAGTGTTGAATGTACTTCTTTGCTAATGTAATTTTATTTAACTTTGTGATGTTGCTTTGAAATCTATAGAAATCAATTAACAATAGCCAGAATCTGCAGGTATTGATGTATAATACCAAATGAAATCTACTTAAGTATTAGAAAGTTATCTTTTATGGATCAAGGATAGAAATATAATATTAGGATAAGGGAAGCACAAATAACCTGACTTGGTTTGCCTATATTGGCCTAGAAGTGTAGCATATGATTTAAAGTCAGCCACAATTGTTTATGTTATCTGCCACATTTGAGAAGACAGATTTTCTTAGTAAATCTTAATTTCTCATTCCTGACTTGACTAGTAAGCACATGAGGAGAGGTATGGTGATTGTGATAGCATAAAGTGACAATTTTGAGCTATGCTGTATTGCTGAAGACATAATATGATTCATTGAGCCACAGAAGATTTGTTTGTTTATCATAGATTCATTTTAAAATTAGGTAAGTTAAAGATAAACCAAAATATTCTTATTAGGACCATAAAAATCTTAGATAAAACACAATAGAATAGAACACAGAAGCTTTGGATTATGTCATCCAGAACTTAACTGCATCAGAAAAGAAATGGTCAACAGACAAGAATGAGTTATGGGTCAAGGTGTGAGCTTTACATTAGGTTAGACAATATTTATAGACCACAGCCATTGAACATCACTACTGACTACAAGCCTTTACTAGGGTTAGGAGGGGACCCTAAAGAAAATGATCAGACAAGTTTCCAAAAAGAATTTTGAAGCTGGATATACAGAACTAGACTGCTATGTACTGTGAGGTCACAAACTCTTTCATGCCAACCTTGGGAGGAAACAGGCTAGGTTAACGACTGTGCAATACCAATCAGACAGCAGGAGTGCCATAGGGCTGATGGGAATACACATTGATTAGAATGCAAAAAATTTAAGTAGCACGAGTAAAAGTTGGAGCCCTAAAACTCCAGCCACAGCGTTTTCTTCTCAATTAATTTAGATAACAATTTCATTGCCTTCTTGAATTGCAGCTTTAGTCTGGAAATATGTCTTTTATCACACTGTGAGCTGTTTTTAGCCATGTTGAATTTTCAAAAAATTATTTTCTCCCATTTTGTTTCACCTACACCCTCTTATGAGAAGTATGCAGTTCCAAAAGGGGTGTACAATGTTGCCAATAAAGAGTAATGTTCCCATCCCATTCCCACAAAAATCCAAAACCAACAAAGAAAAAAAAAGCATCAATTTTGTAAACCTGTCACTATCTACTATTGTCATGTCAGCGCCATGGTTCTTCCCCTTTCTGGGGTTTACATTCATGTTTGACATCTCTTTTGTTCATTTCTGGTTCTTTTTATGTTGATTATGTGCATCTTTTTCTATTCTTGGTTTGGTCTGTGACTACAAGCTGCCTTTGTTATGCTCCATGTGTTTTGTGGGTGGTTCCCCAAGAGGCGGAGCTACCTACCAATCACCACCAAGAACGGTCTTCTGGCCTATAAATCCAGAGGGTCTTCAACAGTTCCTGGCAGTTCATTTTAAACATGCTAGGTAGTTGGTGAGTTTACTTATGATTCATTGATTGATTGGATTTCTGGATTTTGGAACCTTGTTGCTCCATTTTGACTATGTTTCTGGATTACTGTATTGGGACTTGTTTGCACTGAATTGCCTTTGTTTTTTTGGGCAATTCTTTAACTTCTTGTGCTCCATTGAGCTTCTTTTTATTGAATAGCATTTTGAGAATAAAGTTTTAATTCAATAAGATTTGGTAATAGCCCTTATTCCTAGTTAGGGTTTGACAGTGATATCCTCCTGTAGTGTGCATTTTTGGAAGTACTTTTAGAAATTATTGGGCTTTATGTGCTTTGGGACTCCTTGTCCATAACAAGTATATGTTGTGATGTTATATTTAAAATATCCTACAGAGAGTGATTTGGGCCAGTAGACAAATACAGTAGTGGCCTGGTGCATGTTGGTCAAGCACACACATAGGAATTACATTGTTGTACATGTGATAATAAATCTGAAATGAACTGGTGATACTATATATTTATCAAAGCAAGGCCTAGTATATTTTTTAAAAAACTATACCTGTTGTACACTTGTATATTGTTAAAAAGTGTGACATTGTGAGCTATGCCACAATGAAATGGAATAAAACACAGCTTTTTTTAGTGCAAGCCAAATTGCTTGTAATCAGAATATGATAAAAAAAACAATGACTAAAGATGCTGTTAGTAACTTGTACTATTTTATGGTGCAGCAGTTATTATTTTAGGTATTGTATTGATGCTATTGTTTTAATTTAAATTTAATTCAACTATTATAACAATGAAAAAATTCAGAGTATGTAATTTAAGCTAATATAATGTAAAATAATCATGTTGATATTACATAGCTTTTTCTATAGTTACATTGACATCTTATATGACGCATTAACACAACTAAATCACAACAAAACAAAACCATTACATCATTTTCTTTTAACAGATGTGTAGCTGCCTTGGGGACAATAGTCCTTACTCACCTATGTTAAGTTAACCTTACTTAAAACTAACACTTTTTTATTACTCAAAACATAGTATGCTTACTGCGGTGGGCTGGTGCCCTGCCCAGGGCTTGTTTCCTGCCTTGCTCCTTATGTTGGCTGGGACTGGCTCCGGCAGACCCCCACGACCCTGTAGTTCGGATATAGCGGGTTGGTTAATGGATGGATGGATGGATAGTATGCTTATTTCATTAGAAAAGAAGAAAAAAGTCATGCTTCACCACCCATTACAATACAGAAGATCAAAATCACCATTACAAATGCATATCTGTCTCTGGACACCATCTGATATATCAACACCAAATTACTTACATACACAACCTCAAATTGAACGAGTCTTCTCGATCCACAAAGAAGCCCTGATGCATTTTGCCCAAGTACAGCATGTGGAAGGATGCTGTAGCCCATGTTTATTCACCATACCTGCCTCTTTACTGCCTACGTTAGACTGGTGCTTTCTCTGGGATTGAGTAAGATGCTGACCAAGTGGGCTCTGACCTGAACTGGATTAAGTTATTTTGACATTGTTATTTGACTATCAAAGTTAGTGACTTGTCTGAACAATTACTTAATGAATACAACAATAATGCATATATTGTACAGCCCAAAATCACACAAGGAATGCCTCAATGGGTTTAACTGGCCCTGTTTCTGAAAGCCCTCCAGCCTTGACTCTTTAAGAAGACAAGAACAAAGCTCCCCCCAAAAACCGAAGAAGCCTTTGAAAAGACAAGATACATTTTTTAAGTACTGGCATTTTGTTCAATAGTGTCTGCTTTCCGTTCGGTTGTGCCGAAATGAGACCCTCTCATCCCACAAAAACCTTTTAATTGGAATCAGCGGGATTGATAACAGATGGATCTTCATGTGAGAACAGTATTTCTCTACAACTATATCCACAAATTACTGTTCAGTTTTGATTCTTCAGATTTATAACACAGGCTGCTTTATGTATCCTCTAAGCTTAACTGTAATGCCTCCAAGTTCATTATTTCAAAAGGCAATCAAGCAGCTTTACATGCCAGTAGATAAATGGAGAGCAGCTGATAGTTTCAGGTGTTTAGAGGAATTACTGTACTTGAAAGGCAAAATGAGACTCAGACGTGGCAACCCACCTTATACCGCTGACTATGAAGAGTGTTGGTGATCATGATAATGTCTGCAGACTCAAAGAATAGTAGGATTACTATCTCAGCATACTGTAAGAACTACCAGAAGCCTAAGAGATATGCTTCTTAGATTTGACTACTATTAATAATTTGAAATGTCTTGGGTGCCACATTGAAAGAGTCATCTGTAAATACAGGTGCCAGGTGTCGAAACAATTCGACTGTGTGCACATTGCCACCTAGTGACCACACACGGATATTACGGAGATAAGGCTCTAGGGAAATATAGTACCTTTGAAATTGCAGATAAGAAAATATTTCCATTTTCAACCCACTTATTCATTTAGAGACATTGTGCCTGTACCTTTACCTACAGAGCAGGGCGTAAGGCGATTAATCACAAAGCTTGCCCACGCATAATGGGACATTTTGAGTGGTCAATGAACCTAACATACACGTCTTGTATTGGGAACACTATAGGACATAGCCGAAGCAGAAAACAGAAGCAATAGCAGCAACCACTGCGCCACTGTCCTACCCAGAAAGATAAAAGTTACACAAACTTATGGACTTAATATACGTTTTTATGCAAATATTGTAAAATCTACTCTCTATATATAAAATCCTAAGCCTAAAAGTGCAACGATTTATGTAAAGTTTTTATGTCACTGTTTCGTCACGTTTTAAATTGGGCTTATTTTAAAACCTACATATATATGTTTGGAATCATTCTTTTCAGGATTTATCGAACTTTAATGTGATGTTAGATTTTCAGATTTTTATTCCATTTTTAAATTATAAACTAAAATATCAAGAAAGTCTTGGTTTTTATTTTGGATCTAGTAAACTTTCTTTCACAGGAACAGACTATTAAAAAGTTATCTATTCATAACACCAATATTTGTATTTAGGTGATTTAGTTAGCTGAAGGTCGAGTTAGGATGACCCATTGCATACCACTTTAGTTTTCACGTGATTTTTCCGGTTATTTAAATGAGTCATTTTTTTAAAGTTTTTTTTTTTATCTATAAGAATGTCAGATAAAACGAATGGATCTTTTATTTAGTCTCTAATAAATACTCATCGAGCACAGTGGACCTCAGTTTAATGGGAATACTCCAATCGGTAAGAGAGTAAATATTTTATTCTCATTTCATGATTTTTACTCTGTTAAATAATAATTATTTTTTCTTTTACGTACTTATAGAATTTCATGATTTTGCCTCCAATAAATAATCATTTTTTTTTTGTACATTTACAGATTTTACTAATATTCTGGCCGCAACTGGAGGTTGGGCACCAAAGGCGCCAGAGGGCTTCCCCCCTAGTAGGGTAGGCTACTATTATTAAAAGCACAGAGGATCAATCAAACTTTTTTATTCGACTAAACGCAGTATTAACGACTTATGGAGATGACAGTGCTTTTCAAATCGCAACTACTGTTCGCTGACGTCGCTAGGTACATGCAAATAATAGCTCAAGAAGTAATAAAATGTCCTGAGCCTCACAAAGCTGAGCCATAGGGACTTCCTCCACGGAACTGGATAGTGCCGCGTGCTCAGAACCAAAGGGGCCATTACTCGTTTACCTTAAAATACACAAAAACGGAATTCTATGACTTATGCAACACATTGCTTTTTATGCTTACTGTCAAACAATGTATAAATTGAATACTCCAAGTTATACATTTTTCGTACGTGTCTTTACTCTCACGAGGTCCCCTTTTCTCAGAGCTTGAATGGCAGCCAGGGGGCGCGTGGAGGTGCGCAGGCTTGAAGCGAAATGACCCTGTTAAAGAGATGAAAGTCAGGGGCCTGGACCAAGGTCAGTGTGCCAGAAGAACCAGTATAGAAGGTCATCCATCCTGTAAGTAGTATACAATCTACACACATTCAAAGTCAAAAATACAGAAATGAAAACGGTATTGGAAAATTCAGATTTGCAGAAGTAAATGTGAGTCAATATGGACTATAGTATAAATTAATAAGTAGGTAACAGTCAATAACTGATAATTTATTATTTTAATGACTTTAAAGTTACCCAATTTGGTTTATTTTCTTTAGCCACACCCTAACGTGTTTTTTTTTTCTGGGCAGTTTGGCAGTTGGTAATGTTAAAGATGCATAAGGATATAAGAAGCTATGCTGAAGAAAAACTCCCTTAGCAAATAATTTCAAAAGAAACCCCTATTCGAGGTTGAAATTTTAGATTTCATTCTTAAAAATAAAGGTTCCAAAATGGTTCTTAACATAGGAGAACCACTTTTGGCTGTCATGAAGAACCATCCATGTCAAAGTTCCTGGTATGTTCTATATGTTCTGTACTTGGGCCACTAGGTGGGGATAAAGGAGGAGTAAAAGAAGAGAGATAAGGGAGAAACGTAAAATGTTTGGGTTTTTTTCCTTTTACCACCTGACTACTTTAAAGTTCCACAAAGAGCTGTTTATTTCGATTGGTAACTGGTTCCATAAATAATCATGCATAGATTATAACAGATCTTTGAAATACCAGTGGCTTCATTATGTTAAAGGGACTCATGTTGCATGTAATCATAGCATCAAATTTTCTCGACTTGTTGTATTCACCTTGGGCGGCACGGTGGCGCAGTGGTAGCGCTGCTGCCTCGCAGTAAGGAGACCAGGGTTCACGTGGAGTTTGCATGTTCACCCCTTGTCTGCATGGGTTTCCTCCGGGTGCTCCGGTTTCCTCCCACAGTCCAAAGACTTGCAGGTTAGGTGCACTGGCGATCCTAAATTGTCCCTAGTGTGTGCTTGGTGTGTGGGTGTGTGTGTGCCCTGCGGTGGGCTGGCTCCCTGCCCGGGATTTGTTCCTTCCTTGCTCCTTGTGTTGGCCAGGATTGGCTCCAGCAGACCCCCGTGACCTTGTGTTACGATATAGCGGGTTGGATAATGACTGACTGTATTCACCTCCTATACATTAAATATGTCTGTTTCATCCACACATTATGAACCTGTTCAAAGCACGAAGAACCAAATTCATATCCAAACAACACTTCCTGGATCTTTGGAATGAAATGTATCTTTGTCAAACAATGGTTCTACAAGGGCCAACGCAACCCAGTATAGTGCCCTTAAAGAACTACTATATGCATTGTTAAGAGCGTTGAGTCCTTGATGTCTGTGGAAACATCGCAAGTATTATATACGCCGCAGCCATTTCAGCTGAAATGCCGGTGAAAAGAGCGTGCAGATCTACGCATATTTATCAATGGCAGACGATCAAAGCTCTCAAGATGATTATTTCCCTAGCCTTTAACGTAACCTGAAATATACTTTGAACAAAACATAGCAAAAGAATATTTACTTCTTTGAAATACATTGACAACCAAACCAAATCAATAAACGTGAACTTAAGAGATTTGCTTCATGCAGAGATCATCAAGACCCGTTTTGAAGCCAGATGCCGAGTAATAGCAAGTCTGAACATTTTCTTACCCAGGTTGCGTCTCCGTAGTCTCAGTGTTCTGAATTTGCCAGTGACCGCTATACTTCACTCTCATGTCCGATGACTTCGGTGTTTCACCAGGTGCGCCTGTCTTCGGAGAGGCTTGTGTCGTCTTCTAGATGTTCTTGTCTTCGGAGATGGTCACGGGGTTTCCTCCTCTTGAACACAGACTTTCAATTCCTAGTTACTGTAACACGCATTGTAAGCGTTTACACTTTACAATATTACGGGAGATGCGCTATAGACATATTCATTTAACAAGTGACTTTACAAACATTTCACTATAATGCACACAGAATTACATTTCACATTTAAGCTTAATTAAAAAAAATATGAAGTTAATAAAAATGTGTAAGTTTAATATTTGAATTTTCTTAAGATGTGTTTTTTTTATGTTGCAGCAGATTTACCCTAACAGTACATCTTTCTGTATTGTAAATGGCTGTACGACATTTAAAAGCTATTTTGGCTGTATGGTGGACTTGTGACTTCAACAATAAACTACTGAGAAGGCTTTCTGCTCGCGCCTGTTTTCTGTGCCAGTATACCACTGTATACAATAATATTAGGTATATCGGTCATTGAAAGAAGAAAGTCAAATAAGGTTTTCATAGAGAAGTCACTTGTACTAAAGTAACACTTTAAGTGCACCATAAATATGCCTTAACTCTTTTAATGCATAAGAAACAATAAAACACTGTGTACAATATGTGTATTTCCAATATATTTCCTTCCCTGAATAGGCCGATCATCTGTTACAACAAGATCATTTAAGTAAGCTTGTAAGTGGCCATAGAGCGACATAAGATTCCTCAAAGCTTTCTTTCAGTCTGTGGTACCCTACAGAATTCTCCGAAAATATATGGCGCCTCTATTTTAGTCCGTTCCTTTTTCTTTGCCTGCTACCAACTAATCGGTGTGCCATAATGACTACAGTAATCTGTCATTTTTACCCAGTGTTGCATGTCTAATTGACATCGATTCAGACAGGCCAGGACTTCCCCATTGCTGTCACTAAGACATACATTGCATGTTTCCTGTACTGCTGCCTTTGCGACTTCTTCCTTCTCCTACTAACTTTTTTTTTTTTTTTTAATAAACGATTAAAAATGCTTTGTATTGCAAGAGTCAACAACCAAGTCCCTGAACTATTCTTTTGTTTCTTTTTTTGATCCCATTCAGATTTGCGTGTACAGACTGCGCTTTAATTTTCTTCGGAATTTCATGCATACTTAATTTATTATTTTTTCTAAATATAAATTTACAATATAATCTAAATCTCACTTAAAATAAATAACACGTTTGAATCTCTGAAATTCTGAAAATTGCACAATTTCCGTTAACAATACTGAAATGATATCAAATGCTTTTTAGTATGTTTATTGTATTTGTTGAAAAATAAACACATTTTTAAAATCAAGTTAGAAAATGCATTCGTGGCAACGAATATTATGGGTTTGGGTCAACTGTTTTGAAAAACGAACACTTTAGGTGGGTTGTCGATGCCAAATTTGCCCTTGTGTGCCGTCGTCCTGTCCAGGATTTGTTCCTGCCCTGCATCCCTGCTCTGGATAAATGTGTTTAAAAAATGGATGGATTGATGACAATTTGAAGCACTTTTAATGTTTTATTTGATTCATCCAGAAGATATTTTTTGTTTTTAAAATATTGTGTCACGGTGGTTTGCAGAGGCAGCCGCTCAGCCTTAAGACGCGGACACAGACACTGCACGCGATCATTTAAATCGCTGCTTGAAGGTGTTTGCCAACAGAAACGGATATCTGACGCGTAAAAAGGAAACACTGAAGACAAAATTACCAACTTAAAGTGACCTTCCTCAAGGTGAATTTGAAACAGTAATCCGTAATTTATGTAGAGCATAATGTTAATCGAAAATTGTAAGACGGGTCAACATATTCGTTGATTATCAGCACATTTACATTAGCTGTAGCTAATTGTGCTTCCATTAGGTGGTCATACCCTCTGGCCCCCCTTAAACTCTGGCTATGCTTGAATTGCATTTGGAGTATCTTGTAGTGCGTTCGAAAAATGAACTGTGTATCATTTCAAGATATCTTGATATCTGTTTTATATTAAAATGCATTTACGATGTTTTCAGAAGTCTGTATTTCATGTTAAGAAATCTAAACTGCATTTTCAGATATCTTAAATGTGTTCCCAGAGATTGCATTTTGAGTTATCTTTAGATCTTGAGTTATCTTTAAATTTAATTTTGCTTGCCATATAATAAACTACTGTAGATATAAGAATAAAATGCTAAATTAAATAAGTTTTAATTGTCCTCATAAATAATTATATCTCGTGGTATTTACATAGTGTCTTTATAGTTATATTTAGGAGCAAGCAGGCTATATAACTTATAAGGTCACAGCATGAGCCGGAGATGATAAGTGAGGCGGTCAACTTCTCTCCACTACACTGTCAAACACCTCTTCATCGCCTCCCTTGAAAACGCTTCAGTCATTCACCCACCCGTTTTGTGGGCTCACTGTTATCACTAAATCGTCTGAAATGTCCTATATGTATTTTTATGTGCTTTAAGGCTTAAAGTGATGAAGACGCGCCTGAGTTTGAGGTGACTGGCGAAGGTACAGTTACTGTAAAAATACAAAAATAAAAAATTAGTGAATGTAACTTGTCACCATCCGATACGAACCAGCATTCGATTGAATTGTGTTAGCATATTTAAAATGATCACTGTAGGTGTGTGGGGTATACATTTACTAATTTGAACAAACAGTGAATACAGGCGTCGGTGTTTTATTGGGTTAGAGATGGTCTTACTCAGATTTGCTAACACATTTACCTGTAGTGGCAGCTCGAGCCAATCAGCCACCAGGTGGCAACAAATCATTTAAATCGGCCACGTGCAGACTGTGCTTGGAAAACGGCACAGATATTTTGGGAGGCTAAATTGTCATTGAGATGTGACATAATATTTCCTAGAATAACGAAAACTGAAAAGATACGGCTTTACGCAAGGCCCTGTTGGCCTATTTTACACGAAGCTTACTTCAAGTTGTAAAATATGGATTTTTTAAATTACTGGTGGTTCAGAGCTTTCCAGGAGCATGTCAGTACAGTAGCTATGCGTTAAAATAGTGTATATACGATTTAAAATAATAATTGTTTACACTGAAATTTGTGACAAATTGCAGAGGTTTTTCTTAAACTGTAGATCGTTTTCAGATAAGGTAGTTATGTGCAACGTCAAGTTCAGAAAGAAATGAACAAGAAAAATAAAAACACCAAGATCATTTAAATAAATACAATTAAATGCGAAAAATATACGAAACAAAGTGGACTCCCATATTAAGGGCATCAGCGAACAGGACCTGAATGACAAAGCGATGACCTTGGAAATAATTTTGAGAGAAAACAGCAAAAGATTGCAAACAAGAAAGAAAGCCCAAGAAAATTTGGAAATAGCTGATGAAAGGAGAAAGTTGGACGTGATAAAGAGAGAACACAAGGAAAGAAATATGAAAGACAAAGCTTTGTAAGGAGAAAGAGTGATATAAGGAGATGGATTAACAGCAGATGTGAAGAAATTAATCAGTATTGAAGAGCAAACAGAACAAGGGAGCATCTGATACTGTTGAACAATTCAAAGGAAACTTTTGAAAGTACATTAAGAGTAATCAATAAGAAAGAGTGCAATACACTGACAGACATGCAGGCAATTAAAGACTGGAGGATGGAGTATGTAAAGGAACTCTTCACAGATGCAAATGTGCATTAAATGCAGGAACTGGATAGACTGGAAAACAGAAAGGTATTCAATGATACAGAAGAATCACACTTGAGGAAGTAGTACAGGCAACTAAAAAAACTGAAGAACAAGAAGAGTACTGGGATAGATGAAATACGAGTAAAAATGATAAACATAGGAGAAACAAAAACAGTATGTGTAGTAATCTGTGAGACAGGCAGGTGGACAGAAGACTGGTATACTGTAAGTCAGTTATGATGAACTACCAAAGAAGAGTGACTTGAAAAGCTGCACAAAAAACAGGTCGATAACAATGTTAAACACATGAGCAAAGTTGTTTTGAATGTCAACAGTTATGGATAGTCTTTGAAGATGGAACTTTGAGTGAGCAACAATACAGCTTGAAGAAAGATAGGAGCACAGTCCATCTGATCTTGGTGTTAAGATTGTTAGCAAAATATCTACCATTGTTTTGTGGATTTTAAGAAAGCATTTGATTTGGTTTGGTCTAAAGGGTTGATGGTAATGTTGGACAGCATGCATGTCAGTACCATTTAAGCTGGTTAGTGCATTGAAAGGATTGTATATGAAGAGTCTTTAGTGTCTGTTAGATTGGGAGGAGAATGAAGCAACTGGATAAAGGCACCAATGAGAACCAGACAAGGAAACCTGTGGTCTCTGTTCATAGCATTATTAGAAAGGATAATGGAAAAGAGGCAAAAAATAGATTTAAGGAGAGGAATTACTATAATTCTGAAGCAAATAGTCAAGGATTTTACATTTGAAAATGATATTGACATACTAACAATTCAGGAACTTGATCCTCAAGAGCAATTAACTATGTTAGATTAAAGTAGAAAACACTACAGTTTATTCACAAACAAAGATAAGGCAAGAGTAATTGTGATGGGAAGCAATAAAACAAATTTAAATTTGGATGGAGAGAAACTAGAATGTGTAGAACAGTTTGTTTACATAGGTAGCCTGATAACAAGTGACAATGACTGTTTAAAAGGAGTCAATAGAGGGATTACTGTTATACAGAGATCCTTTTCATCACTGCATACATCTGGAAAATGGCAATATCTCAGTGAAAGTCAAAATAAAGATACTGTTAATGTGTGTTCGCTGCACTACTTTATGAAATTAAAATTTACAGGAAGAACAGGAAAATCAGATGAAGGCAAAAGGTGACAAATGAAGGAATTCAAAAAAATCTTAAATACAAGGTCACTTTTAACCCCATTATCTTAGTGTTACTGATGCTGTGGTATTTGCACATTCTCCTTTGTGTACTTGAACTTTACTCTGGGTTCTCTGGTTTTATTATCACTTCATATAAACTTGCAGGTTGGGTCAGTTGGTCAAGAGTGGTTGTATATGTATGTAAATGTGCCCTTATCATTGAGCAAGAGTCTTTTTAAAATCATGTCCCATTGGTATTTCACAAATTTGTTACCAGCTACTCATGGTTATTTACTGAATGGAGGTTCTTTCTGGACCCTTCATCTGGATGGGTCTTTTAGGAACCAAAAATGTCTCCCATATGGCATCTTTATTTTTAAGACTGATATGGAGCACTTGACCCTGCTTAAACATTTTGTTTTACTTGTTCAATATTTAAAACAATAAATAAATAAATTATATATATATATATATATATATATATATATATATATATATATATATATATATATATATATATATATATATATATACACACTAGGGGGCTTTGCACCCTGCTAGCTTCACTTGCCAACCCCAAGGCCTGTGTTATGCACCAGCCACTTCACATCTCTGCCGCTCGCGTATGTGGATTTCACTTTCACCAAACAACACATTTTTTAATTCTTTTGGATACGCCTCCTCATTGGGAAGAAACAAAACTTTTCCCTGATGTCAACACGAATTAGACAATCTACAAGTCTCTGACTTAAAGTTTAAGTCTGAACAATATATTCAATCTCTTTTTGCTGTTCTGTTATTTCACCAAGTAATAATTTCTGTTTGTTTGCGCTAATGTGATCTTTCTATTAATTTTTGAGACTTTGGAATTTTTGTACTTCCATTATCTCTAACCTGCTGTGCATGTGCGTTGCGGTAACGTTTTTGAATTCTTTATGACATTCTACTTTGTCATCTACTGTTTGTTGTTTATTTCCAGCCCCTGGCATGGTTAAATCTCTTGGCACAAAGTCTCGTCTCATGGGAGGTGAAAGTATCTCTAAGAAAAAGTCATCCCAGGATTTTTTTTTATTATAACAGGGAGATATATCTATTAAATTTGCAATTGTTATTTTAGAACTAAAATGAGTGATTCTGCTCATACACAGTAAAGCAACATACTGTAACCTGCTTTTTCAGTTTTGGTCAAAATTTAATTCTTCCACTGCTTGATTATGTTCTGGTGAGAGTGTCTAAGAGCTGATTCAACTGCCATTTAGCGCTTTCAAGAATGACTGTGCAAGAGCAGTTACTCCAAAGGGGGTAGGAGGAGGCCCTGAGGAAAACTATTGTCTCCATAATTACCTAGGCTGATTGTTGACCCTGATATTAAGCTGAAGTGAAATGAAATGAGTATATTAAATCCATACCAAATCCCATTAGGATCACCCGATATCCTCCCAGATGGACGGATCATTATCTGGTTTGGTAAGAATTTGCTTGTCTGAGCTAAGGTCAGTGAAATGAAGGGGAAGGGGTGTGTGGGGAGGTCCTTTGGGTATAGAATTGGCTTACGTCCATGTGTTAACAAGAGGCTTCATTCATCTGGTTAACAGGGTCACTTTCCATATTGAACTGATTATTATGGTGACCCTGCCACCTGCCACCACTGCTTTTTACATTAAACGAAAGAC
This sequence comes from Polypterus senegalus, assembly GCF_016835505.1. Lineage (NCBI taxonomy): Eukaryota > Metazoa > Chordata > Cladistia > Polypteriformes > Polypteridae > Polypterus > Polypterus senegalus. The sequence goes on along the minus strand of NC_053159.1, from coordinate 63,209,230 downwards.
TTCACTGTTGGCATGTCAGATGTGTGTGAAGTGAATATCAGACAGGGATATTTACTGCAGTTTTGCTGATTTATTCTAATATCTATACATAACATGAAAAAAAAATATCATCCAGCCACAGTATGTATGTATGTGTGTGTGTATATATATATATATATATATATATATATATATATATATATATATATATATATATATATATATATATATATAAACTGCTCAAAAAAATTAAAGGAACAAGGTGCCTTTGTCAAGCCTGTAGCGGTCTGTGTGACCCTCCATGGATATGCCTCCCCAGACAATCATTAACCCACCACCAAACTGCTCATGCTGAATGATGTTACAGGCAGCATAATGTTCTCCATGGCTTCTCCAGACCCTTTCACTTCTGTCACGTGCTCAGGGTGAACCTGCTCTCATCTGTAAAAAGCACAGGGCACCAGTGGTGCATCTGCCAATTCTGGTATTCTTTGGCGAATGCCAATCGAGCTGCATGCTGCAGTGAGCTCAGGGCCCATTAGAGGACATGGGGCCCTTGGGTCACCCTCATGAAGTCTTTTTGGTTGTTTGGTCAGAGACATTCACACCAGTGGCCTGCTGGAGGTCATTTTGTGGGGCTCTGGCAGTGCTCATCCTGTTCCTCCTTGCCCAAAGGAGCAGATACTGGTCCTGCTGATGGGTTATGGACCTTCTATGGCCCTCTCCAGCTCTCCTAGAGTAACTGCTTGTCTCCTAGAATCTCCTCCATGCCCTTGAGACTGTGCAGGGAGACACAGCAAACCTTCTGGCAATGACACGTATTGATGTGCCATCCTAGAGAATTTGGACTACCTGTGCAACCTCAGTAGGGTCCAGGTATCGCCTCATGCTACCAGTAGTGACACTGACTGTAGCCAAATGCAAAACTAGTGAAGAAACAGTCAGAAAAGATGAGGAGGGAAAAATGTCAGTGGCCTCCACCTGTTAAACCATTCCTGTTTTGGGGGTCATCTCATTGTTGCCCTCTAGTGCATCTGTTGTTAATTTCATTAACACCACAGCAGCTGAAACTGATTAACAACCCCTCTGCTACTTAACTGACCAGATTAATATCCCATAAGTTTCATTGACTTTATGCTATACTCTGATTAAAAGTGTTCCTTTAATTCTTTTGAGCAGTATATATATATATATATATATATATATATATATATATATATATATATATATATATATATATATATATATATATATATATATATAATAAAATATAGAAAGAAAAATTTATTGCAGACTTTGCATATCTACCTACTTTAGTAGGACCGTTAACACAAAAATGGGTTTACTGGCCTTCACCTTAGAATTGAATAGCCTTTAAATAAGACATTCATAAAACAATTATGTAGAAACCTTTTGTATAAGTAAACATATAACTTGTAGTGCAGTGTAATGGTGTGGACTGGTGCCCACTCCCTATTGTAGTTGATACTCCCAGGCTGGCCTACAATTGGGTTCAATAAATAAATAGGTCAATGGACATCTGAAGTATAGTCCACAATGCGGCAGTTTGTGCAGGTGTCACACAGTCTCACAAATCTGGCTCTGGGCCATGGACTGTTCACTATGTGTAATTTGCAAGTATACTTTCTGTTCCTAGGTGCCTTTTTTCTTCCACATGTCAAAAATATGTATAATATATAAACAGTTGGGTCTAAGTTGGCTCAGTTAATGAAGTGTGCACACAGTGGACTTGTGCCCATTTCAACTACTTGGTGCCCAGTGCTGCTTGGATAGGCTATGAATCTATTTGAGTCCAACTGGGAGCAAACTCATCCACAACTTATTCTTGTTCTAAATTCATTCAAATCTGAGATTTAACATGGTAGCATCAAATGTTTAAAGGCACTGAAAAGTTTAAAGACTTATTTGTATTGAACAATCATTTAAAGAGATTTGATTTCCTTCAATGATAATTGTATAGGGTGGTCTATGTGCATATTTTACTTGATATAAACAAGTTCATAGTTGCAGTACTGCAGTGGGCTGGCACCCTGCCCGGGGTTTGTTTCCTGCCTTGCACCCTGTGTTGGCTGGGATTGGCTCGAGCAGACCCTTGTGACCCTGTAGTTAGGATATAGCGGGTTGGATAATGGATGGATGTTTGCAGTAATGCTAAACCAATGTAGAACACTTCAGTTTTGTTTGTCATAAGATCCAGTGTAAATGTAGGACTGTGAAAAACAGCATTCACACTGCTTATTGTTCTCATTTATGACCACTAAGTCAATTATATTTCTTTTCTTTGCTAGGGTAGATTAATACTACATTCTGTAATCAAAAAAACAGCAGTGATTTATTGCACTGGAAACACTCCATCTTGCAAAACAGCATCAGTATTCATCCATGGCTCCTGTTATTTATCACCTGCTTAAACATGAATTATAATGTTAGTTAAACAAATTTCACATAAGAACTGCCCTTTTGTACCCTTTGTTGAGAAATGAGATGTGAATGTGTATGTATATCTAATAAGGAATACAGTAGTACTGTACTTTTAGCTTAGAATACATATATATATATATATATATATATATTTAAAAATAAAAGCTTAATCACCACCTCCTAGAGCAAGCTTTTGTGATGTCTTACACTGGTATTACTGAATGTCATTGCTGTGGCTGTGATGAATGTAATATTAATAACAGCAGAAGAAACAAACTTTCCTAGAAAGCTTTGATATTCATCAAAGGCTATAACAACACAGAGTTTTGCTCACAGCAGAGATTTACTTTGCCTTTATGATTTTTACAGATGGTGCTGGCAACATTATTGTCATCTTTCCACTGGACATATGCTTGGATGACTCCTCCACTGGTCTCTGTATCTTTGCACTTGTAGATTTATTTTTGATCTCACTTCCTACCTGTGTGTTGGGCTTGCTTCTTCTTGAGCATTAAAGTAACAAGCATTAATTTTAAATTCTTATTATCTGTGAAGAAATTCACACTTCAAAATGACAAACATGTTATACAGACATATTTTTCTTTGAAAGCAGTAAAGCTGAAACAAATAGCACTGAAGGTTAAGATGTGCTTCTAATTCGGAGACATTCATAAGCTGTAGGATAACAACCATGTGAAGACCACTTTATTATAAAGACGTTTAGTAACATGAGTTGAATGATTGTCATCAACTTTATCTGACAAGCTCCTCTCCGTTTATTTTTTAAGACTCAGAAGGGACAGTTATCATTCAAAAAAGGCACCCTTCAGCTTAATTGGGAGAACATTCATATTTATGGCGCTGTCCCTGGGTGAGACAATTAATAATCTCTTAGAGACCACCTGCTTCTATCCTCCCACATTACTTGTGCCTGGCTGCACCAGCGGCCGCACGCGCCGAAAGCGTGTCAGTTATTCAAATTAGTCTCTGGCACAAAGACACACATCTGCTGCTCCACTGGGATCAAAGAGCATTCAAGTGTACAACACTATTATGGTCAAAATGGGTTACCTTCACACATGAATAGTGAGTAAGCAAAGAGAAAAATCCAAACGGTTTTGGTAAAGTATGCCAAGTATAGGTTTGGCTATGCAGTGACACAATTAAACAAATACAGCTTAAATCTACCATGAAACTAAACTTACTGCATTTGTAAGTTTAGACCAGCTCATAAAATGCTCCGTGCATCACAAATCATAGAAAAAAAATAACATTTTTTGTAGTACCAAGATCTTGGAGTACAGAAGAAATAAAACTCTTTCAAATAATCCTTGAAATCGGTCAAAGAGATGTCATCCCAGAATTTAACTATAAGCCAGCAGCAGACAGCAGGCCCTATGATTCCAGACTTATGGAACAGTTGCAGTTTGGTGTAATATTCAACAGTACAGAGATGAATTAGGAAATGGATGGGGAAAATGAATGGACTTTGCAAAATAAGCACAAAAAATGACATCTTAAAATCATACATACATTTCCAGATATCACCTACTGCTTGGTGGATTTCAGACCACAGCATAAGCAGAACTAATATGTTCCAGTGGCAAATTGCATTTTTTTTGTTATTGAAGTTTGATTTTTATCCAGTGACAGAAAGAGGCATTATTCAAGGTGTGAATATATTATCCTCAATCCACTGCTTTTTGTTAACAGTGAGATGGTTTCCTTTTCAATTTTAAGAAGAAATACATCAATACATTAACATGTAGGCACGTAAAGTGAAAAACAGGTTCAGTGGATGTTAAAGGAATTTGCAAAGATGATGTAATATTTAAATATCTTTTAAAGTCCACTGCGCTTATGTAGAAATGATCATCTAGGTGTCTACAGACAAACATGTACACTTTATAGCCCATCCATCTATTTAAACTTCTAATCCATCAAAGTGCACACACACACTTCAATGCAGAGGATTAATTAAACCTAGGTTAAGATGTGGGAGGAATTTTCTATTAAACCCTACACAAGGAAAATGTAAAAACACCACAATCGTTTAACTATATTTGATTTACACACAACATTCTAGCTCTATAAGGTAACTGCACTAACTACTGTTTAGTCTTGCTAGTGCATACTGAATGTTTATTGAATAAGATTATTGGCAGTTGTACATACAGTATTGCTATCTGCCTTCATAAAATAAGGCAAGTTACTTAAGTAGTAGGCTGATTGGCATGAACAATACAGAATGTTGCCAAAAGAATATTCTGACACAAGAGACAAAAAAACAAAAAAATACAAAAGGTTTAACATATTATTTTAAGTCAGCTCAACTAAGACCACATGTTCCAAAAATTTCTGGACGCAATGAGTAACACTGGATTGATCATGTCAGCAGCAGTTAAGTAACTGCAGACTCTGCTTTCAGAAGGGATCTTATTGATTAGAATCTAATAAAAGCATTGCATAAACACTCAGGGCATTTTTTTAAATAAACTGAGTCATTCTAACATTTTCCTGTAGTTGTAGTTGTCTGTCTTGAAACAGCTATATGCGAGTAAATGAAAATCAGTTTAACATCTGCTAAACAAGTCAGAGCATCTGAATTTTTCTAAACAGAAAGCTACATTTTGGAGAAGTATTATCATCAATGCACAGCTCCCTAACCATCTTTACCGTGCGGTTTAGGCTTCTACAAGACTAGGCATAATGATTGTGTTTTTGTATAATTACATGAAATAAACTTTAAATGTAGATTACAACCCTGATCCAAATCACCTGAGAAAACCACCATCTCTTGCTTGCATATTGAATTAGAGTTTGAAATAGATGTACAATTTTTGCCAAAAACCTACATTATTTTCAGTGAGTGATGATAAAGTCTTTGTGTGGGTCAGAGCAGTTCTTGAATCAATTAAGTGCTTTCAGGGATTGGTGAGAATACCAGTTTGCATATTACCGCACAAAAGTTGTACACAAAAAAAAAAAAAAAATTCATACAGAAGAGGAACTCTAATATATGCATAGTAATGTAGAGCTGCATCGGCATGCATCTGCAAAAGAAAAAAAAAGTTAAAGGTTATTCCCACACTTCAGCTGTCTAGTCTTCATCAGGATTAAATTAAATTACATTAAATGCTGACCACTCAGTTCCTAAACCTACCTTAGGCATGTTCTTTCAAGTCTTCAAAACTCAACTTTGTTATTTTGGACACTAGGTCAATAAGATTTAAAAGCATTGTTGGGCTGAAGGTCCTGCTCCTGTGAAAATTGTTCTAATATGCAAATGATTGGTGTAAGCCAGGAACCATACAGTTCATTGCTGGCCAGACACATACATTCCTTTCAGGAGTTCCCATTCTTGCTAGAAAATCATATACAGAAGCAGAAACCATTCAGACATGGGGAGAAGGTGTACAGATGGAAACCAGGGTGAGAATCAAATGCATGCCCCTGCACCTTAAGATAAAAGCAGTAACCAACAATGCTATTATAATGTATAACTGGGTTTTACATTTGGACTAGAGTGTGCCTGTCAATAGAAGTTAGGCAAACATCTCCACCATGAACACTCCACCTTGAACAGAGTAGCCTTTCACAATGAGTTCGGCTCCTTCACTTTCTTAGGACTATCTGATCAGACACCACTCAAGTTCCATCTTTATTCCTGCAGAGGACACTTCAGCATAATTTAGGTTAATCATAAGTAAGATGCTTGGGACAATTCCATCGCCTCCTTAGTGTCACTTAATTTGTCATTGGTTTCAAAGAGAAGTAATGGGGCCATGCTACCATTTTCATCAATAAAGACACTGCACAGATATACCAGAAGCCTCAGTCCTCTTGCTAGTCATCTGAATTCATCTACACTTTTTTAGATAACTAGAAAAATCTGTGTCCAAAAAAAAAAAAAATAGACGATCAATGCCCCAATGCCACAATTATGCAGTTCATGATAGCAAAGTATTACAGAAAGTTGCTTGGCTCATGCAGAATTTTCAGCAGTCAAAAACATTTTCCCAATACCCACTCTAGGCTAGTAGTAAAGGATCATAAGGGCAGTACCTCCCAACTAAAGTTCCTGTGCTAAACCATACAGCTTTTTAACTACTTAAAACTATTATTTGTGTGAAAGTTTACTATGGCTGAAACTTAGGCCTAAAACATTGGGTTGGTACGAAAGCAAGTAGGAATGGATAAAGAAGAATGTACAAACTCCACTGGGACAGTAACTTGAATCAAGTCACTTAGAAATGTGGAGAAGCACTATAACCCACAGTACTAAGCTGCCCGCCATTGTTCCAACAGTTTTGCCTATTTCATGTGACTGTTTCTAGCAAATTATGTTTGTAAGTATGTATGTGGGGAATGCTCTTACTTCATTAAACACAACCATTATTAGCCAGCAACCAGATGGAAATTGTTTTGTCTTTAGCTGGAGAATTCCCAACTCTGCACCTGTGGACCTCTTCAGCCCAGCATTTTTCTGGGCTATGTTTGGTTGCTGGATAACAAATCCTTTTAGAGAAAGACTGCCACCATGGAACATCATCAGGAAGATCAGAATTCAGTTTCTCAGAAACATGGTTGACCCAGAGACACAGGGGTGTGAGATACTGTTAAATGACTTTTCTAGCTATCCTCTAATCAGACCGATTTGTCAAGTGATAGTAATTCACAGATGTTAGACACAAACTACTCACCTGACTTGAAGTATTTATTGATCAAGCACTACTCATTTTATCTTCCAAGAGTTCTCCATAGTTTTAATGTCTACTGTTTATATGTCCCTGCAAGCCAAAGTAAATTGCCTCTACAACATCATGACAAAGTATCAATGTTTATATCCTGCTGGGTTTATTTATTGCTGTTATGGATTTGAAAAAGCAAGGATTAGGCAACATTTACTACAAATCTCAACATGGCACCTGCCCACTCTGGAGTAGTAACACTCTGATCACAGCGATACTCCATTAAGACACTAGATGCATGCTTGTTTACCATTACTTTGGAGTGCTGGATCACATCAAAAGTTCTGCTTCCAGCACAGAAGCAGGAGTGTAAAACATGAGGAACTGGAATGTGGTTCAGTGGAAACCGAGATGATAGTAGGTATACATTTAGATGAGTATACAACTCCCCCTAACCAGATTCAAATGGTTTCTGTATAATATTGTGCCTATGAAAATAACAAAATTTCCTAACCAGAAACTGGATCATCCATACTTTAGTAAAGTAGCAAAGCAATATGTTGCATATTTCCATATCACTGAACTGTAAGAGATGGAAGTATAACCTCAGGTAAACAAAGTTAATCAATACAATTATAAGCTGGGGCCCGAATATAGCAGCAGTCATGATTTATATAAAATAAATGTGCCAAAGTATGCATTTAAAAAAATAAATAAAATGTAAACAAATGCATAGATACAAACTGTGTATACTAAATAGAATACCAATCCAATCAAATTCATCAGATTTCTAAACATTTCATCAGGTATAAACCTCTAGGCTGTTATATTTTCAAAAAGTCACATAAACACTATATAATTGCAGTTTTGTCATTTTTACTTGCATTTCAATGTTTCAATGAGAAAATTGTTTTCTCCTGCTTCAAAAACACAATTATCCCTGTACCAAAGAAAACAATGGTAAAGTGCCTCAGTTATTACAGACCATTTGCATTCACCATCCATCCATCCATCCATCCATTCATCCATTCATCCATCCATCCTCTTCCGCTTATCCGAGGTCGGGTCGCAGGGCAGCAGCTTGAGGAGAGAGGCCCAGACTTTCCTCTCCCCGGCCACTTCTTCTAGCCGGGAGAATCCCAAGGCGTTCCCAGGCCAGCCAGGAGACATAGTTCCTCCAGCCTGTCCTGGGTCTTCTCCGAGGCCTTCTCCTGGTTGGACATGCCCGGAACACCTCACCAGGGAGGCGTCCGGGAGGTATCCTGATCAGATGCCCGAGCGGTGGTGACCAAAGGTGGGGACCTTGGCAGTCCAATCCTCGGCTACAGAAGCTGGCTCTGGGGACGTGCATTCACTTCAATTGTTAATTAAGGGACTTCTGTTGAAACATACCACACATAGCATTCCAGTTCATATGGAATACCTCAGATTTTCATATTGGCAAAGCCAATTATCTTGTAGTTCATGGCATCCTGGCACATCTGGATAATAAATTACCAAGACACTGCCATTGATAATCTGAGCACCACATGGCTGGAATTGGGACAAATTATTGGAGCTATATGTTGGGCTTCTTAATATGGCAGAGATCAACATGTTTCTTGGCACCACCATTTCTACCACACTGATCCTCAATGAAGGCATCATCCTTAATATAGTGTAATGAACCCCCAATGTACTCTTTGTTAATCTAGAACAGCATGCATCGGCACAGATCCATCTCCAACACCAGCATTATAGACTTCAATCAATGAAGAGATGGTGTGGAGAAGGGATTTGCTTTCTGATTCAGTGGTGTCAAGACTACAATTCCTCCCATAACATTAATGAAAACAAGAAGTTCCTCAGATTTCAGAAAACTTCAGCCACAACATACTTCCATCTGCATCAGCAGGAATGCTGTGAATGTGGAAAGCTATCTTTAAAATCTCTTGGAGTCACAATCACCAATGGCTTGAATTGAATACAACATACCTTAGCTATGGTGAAGAAGGCAAGGCTCATCAGTTCTTTCACTTCCTCAGATTTCAGAGGAAAGTCCTAAGGTCTCCATTAATGCTCAATAAATGCAGATGCACAGTGTAATCCATCCTCACTATCTGTATACTAACCTCAGTACCACAAAGTCACTGCCACACATCTGACTGTTCAGGGCATCAGCGCATGATGCTTAGAAATGCAAGCATTATTTTAAAAAAAAAAAAAACTTTCCAGCGAACATTTCAAATATGACTAATTTTTCAGCGCAGTAACTCGAGTACATTCTGTGTGGGTCTTGTTGCAAGCAGCATCCTGCTACAGTATGGACACATTGTATTTTATCAACAATTTCACTTAAAAAAAAAAGCACCAATCTGGCTAATCAGATGTCTATCAAGATTATGAATCCCAATGACTGACCTAAATCATTGTGTTTATACAGGTAACTGAAGCTTTCTAGACAGCAGTTTGTAAAACAGTTCTAAATGGGGTGCTGGAGGACTCAACTGATAACGGCTAGACAAGTTTAAAAAAAAAATTGCCATCCTAATCGCAGTGGTAGCGCTGCTGCCTCACAGTAAGGTGACCTGGGTTCGCTTCCCGGTCCTCCCTGCGTGGAGTTTGCATAGGTTTCCTCCGGATGCTCCGGTTTTCTCCCACCGTCCAAAGACATACAGGTTAGGTGCATTGGCAATCCTAAATTGTCCCAAGTGTGTGCTTGGTGTGTGTGTGTGTGTATGTGTGTGTGCCCTGCGGTGGGCTGGCACCCTGCCCGGGGATTTGTTTCTGCCTTGCACCCTGTGTTGGCTGGGATTGGCTCCAGCAGTCCCCCGCGACCCTGTGGCAGGTTATAGCGGGTTGGACAATGGATGGATGAATGCCATCCTAATGGCGAGTCAGAGTGTGCCACGACATGGAGTCCAGAGAGATTGGTCCAGAGTCATGGACAACACATAGCGGCCCTGCAAGGAGACAAAACAGGCGGGTTACAAAACTGATCGATATAAAAAATTGGCAGTTATGTTGTCTTTAGCATTACTGATTGATTCGTTTCACTATATATTTTTGATATACTTATTGATTAGAGTGCGTTGGAAGCCTACCTTTGAATTTTTAAATCGCACCTGTTAGTATGACGTGCATACCTGCAGCGCACTAATCTACCCCAGTAAATTTGAAAGGCTTCCTTGGATCTCCTAGTTGTACTACCTGCAAGCTGTTAATTTTTAACTTGCACATTTCAAAATATCGGTGTGCTTTCGACTATAGACACTGTAACAATTTCAATATATGAATGATTAAACACATTTATCATTACAATGCACCCAACCAAAATAAAACCACCGACTCCGAAAGGAGCTGGTAAACCTAAATTATATATAACCAAAACAGGAAAAACTACAGTACGTGAAAGTGAATTACAGTACTAACAATGTCACAGACGTCCGCTGCAAAATATCTGTCCAAGGTGCTGAATCACTTAACGACTGTTTCACTTCAAACATTTTAAATTTTTTCTAAACTATCCATTCATCCATCCATTATCCAACCCACTATATTCTAACTACAGGGTCACGGGGGTCTGCTGGAGCCAATCCCAGCCAACACAGGGCGCAAGGCAGGAAATAAACCCTGGGCAGGGCACCAGCCCACCACAGGGCACACACACACCAAGCACGCACTCGGGACAATTTAAAATCGCCAATGCACCCAACCTACATGTCTTTGGACTGTGGGAGGAAACCGGAGTACCCGGAGGAAACCGACGCAGACACGGGGAGAACATACAAAACTCCACGCAGGGAGGACCCGGGAAGCGAACCCCGGTCTACTAAACTAAGAGTCAGTAAATTAAAATGACCGCTACTATATTAGACATGAGAGCTATCAACAACATTTATATAGCACTTTTTCATATAAATGTAGTTCAAAGTGCTTAACAAGATGAAGAACGTTTATAATATATAAGATTAGACAATATTAAGTAACAAAGAATAAAGTAAAGGTCCGATGTCAAGGAGGGCAGAAAAAACAAACACCTCCAGAGGGCTGGAGTTAAAAAAAAAAAAAAAATTTAAAAATAATCTTCAGGGTTTCCGAGGCCACGAGACCGCCTAGCCCCCCACTGGGCACAAACATATTTAACATAAGTCAACATTGCTGTAAATGTATAGGAAACTACTACCTTTTATTCCCTCAAAGAATCTCTTCTTTCCATGAACGGAACCTTGACAGCGAAGCTGTAGACGAAAACAAAACGAAAATGAGTTACTTTGCTGTACATGCAACAAATCCTCACCACCATTAATCTGCCAAGCACTTGTAGTGTTTAACCGTGAACACAGCAGCTGGTTACACAAAATCCATCCATCAACCAAACCTCTATATCCTAAATACAGGGTCACGGGAGTCTGCTGGAACCAATCCCAGCCAACACAGGAAACAAACCCCAGGCAGGGCAAAGCCCACCGCAGGGCGCGCACACACACACATCAAGCACACACAAGGGACAATTTAGAATCGCCAGTGCACCTAACCTGCATGTCTTTGGACTGTGGGAGGAAACCGGAGCACTCGGAGGAAACCCACGCAGACACGGGGAGAACATGCAAACAGGGAGGACCCGGGAAGCGCTACCCACTGCGCCACCGTGCCGCCCGTTACACAAAATAATACGTCATAAAATAGGAACCTGCAAATTTTGACACGGCTTTGGAATGTTGAATTCACATTCCACAATTTTAAGTGCTATTGCTTAAGTTCACCATTTTAGCCTATTTTAACTTAGCGTTAAAATACTAAGTTGCATTCTTCTCTGCAAAAGGCTCTGTTCTTTAAATTATTTTAATTTTTTCGCCATATATTTCTTCTAGTTGACAGCGCTCTTAAAAGTAACGGTTCCTTATGGAATGACATTTTATTGCGCTATGCAGTTCCTCACAAAACCCTTACTTGACAGGAACTAAAGAACCATTTCATTCTGGCAAGAGTTCTTTGCGCTTTCAAAAGGTTACTAATACGTGGATAAAAGAGAAATCTTTAATTGTAAGAAAGGCAGCGCCATTCAAATGTGCACACAGGGGATGCAGCGGGATAACTGAAGATCAAAGAAAAAGGTGTAGAACAACAGAAACGTGTGTGTCGATTTCTTTCTCTGTTTATTTAAGCAGTGAGGTGTAGTGGTAAAGGCTTTGGACTTCAGACCCTGTGGCTGGGGGTGCAGATCCTGCTACCGACACTGTGTGACCCCGAGGAAGTCACTTGACCTGCCTGTGCTTCAATTGTAAAACCAAAAGAAATGTAAACAAAGACGCCTTGGATAAAGGCGTCAGCCAAATAAGCAGATGTAAAGGGTGCGCAGACGGCAGCATAGTGCAACACAGGCAGAGTTAAGTTTAGTTTGCATTTCAACGTTATAAAACAACACAAAAAAAGTTTGATCATGTCTAAGTTACAACTCTTGGTTTTGCACGTATAACTGAAAGGATAAATGGCAAGACGCCGATCACTACACTGTTGAAATTATTTGAACGCAGAATGACCCTTTAATAAAGAATAATGTAGAATACACTCCTACTGATCTCCATTCCCTTTGTGACGGTGTAAAGCAGACCTTCCCGATACCTCTATGTTTAACCGACACGCTGTCGCGAATGGAGCAGCCGGAGTTGCGTCCCAAGAGGGGGTCCCGAGCCGAGTGAATAGCTTTCCTCACAGTAATATATAGACGATTGTCTAGCAGGATAAAGCATATATGAACTAGATAACCTGAACTTGGCCTGTGCTTATGCTCGTAAACAGTCAGGAACCCACTGGAATTTCAAAATATTATCTATTCATTGTTATCATGTTACCAGATGCAGATCTAAAGAAAATGCTTATTGAAACCTTCATGTGGACAGTTCTTTTGGCACCCAAAAGCGGTTCCCCTATATGGCATCGGTCTGAAGAACCACTCTGGCACCTCTGCTTTTTTTTTTTTAAGGCTGTGCGTGAACACGAGCGTATTACTAGGTGGATCTATGACTGCAGAACATTTAGAAGGGCCATAAAAGAGTGAGTTAGAGGGTTGGTGTGTGTTATACTATTGCAAGGAATGCCGATTTTATAAGTCGCACTAGAGTCTGCCAATTTCATATTTAATATCGGACCCATAAAACCTGTGAAGGCTGGCCACACTCCACAGCATTTCATATAGTAACGATAGAAGATACATTACGTTATTCTGGTTCAACCGCAGGATTCGAACATTTATACTGTAGTTGAAAACTACTAAAGCACAGAATCTCAATATTCCCGTATAAACAGAATTTGAACCTAATTTGGTTCAAATGATCAACTCGTTCTACACATTTATGGCGCTTCATTGTAAATTATATCATTTTAAACGACGCAGCCATTTGACGTATTTCAATACAGTATGTACAAGGATACAGTATTCTATATTTGAACTATGTATAAAATACCAATGATCGTTTTTACAAAATTGATTGATTTTTTCCAGACAGATGTGGTCCAAGAGTCGCGGGAGCCAGAGATTATCCTCGTAGGACAAGGATTCAGGCTGGAACCAGTGCGTAAAAAGCACAGCCCACTCTCATCCATTTCAAAGCCGAAAATTAAATTAATACACAAACTGACAAATAGAGGACAACATCTTAATAAAATGACCGACAACAGGCACAATGAATGCATCTTTTCCAAATCAAGTAACCCTCCCCACTCCCACCAAGCGTAAAGAGAATCTTCCTACCGAGCGCCATGGACCATTCAAGAGGAAGGTGGAGGACTGCAAATTGAAGGGATTAATAATCTGCCTCAGCCACGCGCCTTCAGACGTCATAAACGGGGGTGGGGGCACAGAACAGTCACATTATGACACGAGTCTACATGTCCCTTCTTTATATTGAATTAACCTAAACATAGACAGCACTGTAACCCCGGTGCATTGTACAGCCTAACCCAGACAGTATCACATCGACAATTACATTGTGAGTTTCCGTTAATAACACATTTAAGAACAAAGAAAACAGTACATTTTAAATGTTATTTGTCAAGTCCTTTCAAACTTAAAACCAATGAAAAAGTTTTCAGAAATATTAAACCTAAAACACATACATCGAATTTCGGAAAAGAAATATCCCTCCCAACCCCCCGATTTCGAAAGAGGGCCAAACGAGAATGACATTAAATATCGAGGTATTAACACATTTTGGAGATCAGACTAAAGAAAACATTACCAAAAGATGGAGGTGACAACTTGCTACTTGTTGTATCGACTTCTAACGCTGTTAGAGAGGTGTCTCATTGAACATTTTACCCAGCTAAAATTTACAATGCAGTTCACAGAGCCATTGGCATCGCAACGTTTGTTAAGAATGTCTGACCCTTTGGGTTATACTACATCTTAATGAGAACCCACGCAAGCAGACCCTTGGATGAACCGACGCCCCAGCTAAGGGTTTTGTTTGCGGCCAATGCAGCAGAGATGGACTGCAATCACAATCATGGAGTGGATTAAGCTGCTGTGAAAACAGGCGAATACATGCGCGTCAATAACCCTTTTATATATAAATGCCATATAAACCCTTACTCTGGGTAAAGACAACTGGTTAACAGAGGTTGGTTTCTCCGCATATAACTCGAATATGTAGCCATGTAAACCCTTTACTGCCGATATAGTCTGCGCAAGTCCGTTGCACTTTTTCAGCCAGCGCTTGTATTTGCTTCGCACACACAGTTAGAAGACCTGAGTAGAAACGTCTACAAAATACATTTCAAGAGGCAAAATATTCAGGCGATCGTATTATTCCTTAATGAGACAAAATTATTTCAGCCAGGATATTTCGAAATCTTAAATGTGTTGATGAGCTGAACGTACATTGCTAAACACAGCAACACAATCTCGAGAGCGGCAAAGTAACAAGTTGAAAGTAGCGTGAGTCGCAGTCCGATTACTTTATAAAAAAACGAGTAACCGAGCACAACAATTTTCTTACTGAATGGAATAAAAAGACAGATGGTTGGACGCGTTCCTCAGTCATTTACAAAGGGCAACTTTTAAGAAAGTCGTATTTTATAAAATTGTTTTAATTCACGGCTTATGCGTTATATGTATCCTGTTTTCGGGACTTTGCTTAGAAAATGTCAGCTACGATGTGGCAGTAACTTTCAGTTTATCACTTGACGCCAACTCCGCATGAATGGGTTTACGAGTACAAGGCGTAGAACGATAGGCGCTGTTACTGGTTGGACACAAGTTGCTCAAAAAACACACACCACACAAACTGATTTCTGACGGAACATTATGCTATCACTCGCACCCCGCCTTCGCGAGTCAAATATAAAACGGGTTATTTAAATCTGATCCCCGGGACACCAGCTGGCAGGCGCGTGTCGCTCTCGTGCCGGGGGCAGGCCTCCCTTGGGACAAACAGCACAGGGACAAACAAAAGGCGCCCGATTTGAAAAACGCGCCTTTGGATCATCCCACAGACGTTCAATCCATCTTCAAAACCAGAATTTTTCAGCGTGGGTATTCAGTTATGCACGCGCGCACACATAAATCTTTTCATACATAAGAGGACATAGAATCCGATTTGTAAATTATCTGTATTATAAAATCACAGTGGCGTACTTTATTATGGCATATGCGGAGGAATACATATTTTTCTTTTAACTACATGTATATTTATTGTTTAATCTCCAGATATATAGTTAAAATGTAAAATACCACTTCGACAGCTAACTTTACAAATTCACAGGGAAACGCGGACACATTATAGTCTCGCCGTATGTTAAAGGATTCTCGTTTCTGGGATTTCTTTCTCGTGGGAAGTTTAAATCACAATCCTTATGTAAATCCTAGTCTCCTTTATTCTTAGAAAGAAAAGTTCTTTGTCTGCAAAGTTGTGAGGCCAGATGTGAATCTCACTTAGCTTGGGTTTTGGCTTGGGTATGGGATTTCAAATCCAGCCCAGCTGACCACTTCATTATAGTCTTAAGCAGAAAATAAACGTAGTGCGCAGAAATTATGGGAATTCCCGATTTACAGATACATATTGCCTGCTGAATCTGAACAAGCACAAACCGTTTCACGGTCTAAATATCATCATGCACATGCCTCTACCCAACCTGCCCCCCGACATTTGCAACATGGCAAATCCTGTGCTAAAATGGCCAACTTGGCACTGCTTCCTAGGCTTTTTCGCGTTCTCCCTGTTTTTGCGAGTTTAAATTCCAACTAAACCTCCAAATGTGGTACCTTTCTAGTTAGAATTGTATTTGCCCCATCTTTTCAGCTTGCCACTTGTGGTTACTCAGAATCACTGCTTGATGAAATGGTTCTTTGTCCTGCACAGTTCCTTCCCTATAAAGTTGAAGGTTCTTTATTCTTTTTAAAAAGTTACCAATATGGTGATAAATCTTTACTGCATATTTGGCCACCTGGCAGATACATCAGCTCATGAAAACCTGAACTTGGCCTGGCTGTATGCAACAAGAGTTCTTTTAAAACTGGGAAGCCAATGGTATTTCATAAATCTGTTATCACCAATTCAAGGACCTGTGATGGAGCTAAATAGAAGAGTTCTTTCTGGAACTTTCATGTGGATGGTTCCCCTATGGCACCAGTCTGACAAACCACTCTAGTGCCTTTATTTTTAACGTCATACTCTGTTACTGCTCAAAAGATAGGTTTTTAATGGGCTCAATATATTAAAATATCTACTTGAACCAAATAAACTTGGCATTTTGAATACAAAAAAAGACTATTTTCCCATTTTACATCAAAAATAAGTTGGTAAGGCACCTAAATAAGCAGTATGTCCCATTATGGTCAACATTTCTGCGTGATTATGTCAAAGACCCAGAATATCGCCCTCTTAAACACATTTTTAAAAATAGCAGATTTTCATAGGTTTATACAGAGGTTCTGCAGAAGCTCATTAATAGGCCTTGTTTCATGCAGTTCCGATCAAGGCAGGGATTACTCTAGCGGCACTATAAAAATGTGGACAAAAGGGTTGTCCAGTCCCCACACAATATGAAACAGAGAATACAGTCATTCCAAAACTTAAACCCCGAGACGATTTTAACCAGTCACCACCGTATTTCTAACATTTCATTTCTGCACCGATAGCCCTCATATTTGATTGCTTGTTCATCAGCCTCCAGTGATCAAAACATGCACTATACCCTTCTGTGGTGTGGGTAGACAATCTTATGGTTTGAGCTTTGTTTGTGGGGGCAAATACAACTGATTAAATGTTTAAAGCAAAAATCTCAACCCTTATTTTTAAAGGTTGTACATAAACACAAGATACACATAAGTCACCGTCCAAACTTAAATATACAGGGAAACACAAGCATGCTCAATACCTTAAATACTGCAAAATGGTGACTTTGCACTGCCTATCAAAAGCTCATTGGCAGTTGGGGAAAAAAAAAAACTTCATTATGGGAGTCTGTGAAAAAGGGGGAAAATCCAGAGAAAGGTAAAACATTAAAAGTAGATGCATTATCATAAAAGTATAAAATGTTTTACCAAAGACAATTTTAAATACTATAACCAAGTGTGTATAATTATATACAGTATAAGAATGAAACATTGCTTCCCACAAGTATTCCACCCACAGTGTATACCAAGTGTTGAACCAATTAGTTTTTCTTCAATGACTGTACAATTGCACTACACAAATACCATTAAAGAAGGTTACATTGAAATTAGCACGTTTGCAGGCCAAACAGATTAGTTAAATTTGACAATCCTACAAATTCTTCCAAAATGTTAATAGTTTTCCAGTTGCTCATGCTAACTTTCAAGTCTTAAAGGACTTTATTTTTAAAAAAAGATAAGTAGCAGAGGACAACAATGGATCAGCCTGGGAGTATACAGTTGACTATGACCTGGAAGTTGGAGGACATGCACTTTGTCTTTGCCTGTATGTGACAATATCGTCAGCAGGCTTCAGTATCACCAGCACAGGACTAGATCAACATCATGAAGACAAAGTCCATGAGTGAACTCCATCAAGAAGCTCCACTCACCATCAATGGGTAGACTGTTGAAGATGTCGATTGCTGAACATATTTAGGCACTAGAGTTAGTGTAACAGGATGGACAAAGATGTGAATCACTAAAGCATGTCATGCTTTTGTTGCCCTGAAACCTGTGGAGAAATAAGGGTTTAACCAAAATGTTAAATCCATACTACTGTATAGGGAAAAGACCTGGAGATGTACTAAATGCATAGACCACATGCCTTCATTAACACCTCACCATGACAGATCCTGTACATTAGGTGGCCAGATCAAATTTCCAACCAGGAATTCTGGCAGATAACCTGGCAGCAGCCCATCTTCAATACTATCCAGAGAAGGGAATTGAAGTGGATCAGGTGCAATCTATGCTAGAAGCAGACAACCATTCTGTGCTATGCATTGGAATGGTACCCTCAGGGAAAAATGAAAACCAGTCCTGACAAGGAGAAGAACCCTACAGTCAGAAAAAGGCCTTCTGTCTACAATACTTTGGGGAGAAGTGGATAGCCTGAGAGAGAGGGAGAAAAAATGGAAACTGAAGGCACTGTGCTATGACTAGACTGAAGAGGAATAGCAGCAGAAAGAAAATCAAATGTTTATTTCATTAAGGATTAAAATTGCTAAGAGTACTAATATTGCTACACACCAAAACACAGGATTCTAAGAGAAACATAAAGTTAGGTTCATATATATTTGGACAGAGACAACTTTTTTCTAATTTTGGTTCTGTACTTTACCACAACGAATTTTAAATGAAACAACTCAGATGCAGTTGAAGTGCAGACTTTCAGCTTTAATTCAGTGGGTTAAACAAAACGATTGCATAAAAATGTGAGGCAACTAAAGCATTTTTTTAACACAATCCCTTCATTTTAGGGGCTCCAAAGTAATTGGACATTTGACTCAAAGGCCATTTCATGGGCAGGTATGGACAAGTCCATCATTATGTCATTATCAATTAATCAGATAAAAGGCCTGGAGTTGATTTGAGGTGTGGTGCTTGCATGTGGAAGATTTTGCTGTGAACAGACAACATGCAGTCAAAGGTGCTCTCCATGCAGGTGAAAGAAGCCAATCTTAAGCTGCGAAAACAGAAAAAAAACCCATCCGAGAAATTGCTACAATATTACGAGTGGCAAAATCTACAGTTTGGTACATCCTGAGAAAGAAAGCAAGCACTGGTGAACTCAGCAACGCAAAAAGACCTGGACGTCCACGGAAGACAACAGTGGTGGACAATAACAGAATCATTTCCATGGTGAAGAGAAACCCCTTCAACAGCCAACCAAGTGAACAACACTCTCCAGGGGGTAGGCCAATTGATATCCAAGTCTACCATAAAGAGAAGACTGCACGATGGTAAATACAGAGGGTGCACTGCAAGGTGCAAGCTACTCATAAGCCTCAAGAATAGAAAGGCTAGATTGGATTTTGCTAAAGAACATCTAAAAAAGCCAGCACAGTTCTGGAAAAACATTCTCTGGACAGATGAAACCAAGATCAACCTCTACCAGGATGATGGCAAGAAAAAAGTATGGAGAAGGCGTGGAACAGCTCATTATCCAAAGCATACCACATCATCTGTAAAACATGGTGGAGGCAGTGTGATAGCTTGGGCGTGCATGGCTTCCAGTGGCACTGGGACACTAGTGTTTATTGATGATGTGACACAGGACAGAAGCAGTCGAATGAATTCTGAGGTGTTCAGAGACATACTGTCTGCTCAAATCCAGCTAAATGCAGTCAAATTGATTGGGCGGCGCTTCATGATACAGATGGACAATGACCCCAAACATACAGCCAAAGCAACTCAGGAGTTTATTAAAGCAAAGAAGTGGAAAATTCTTGAATGGCCAAGTCAGTCACCTGATCTTAACCCAATTGAGCATGCATTTCACTTGTTAAAGACTAAACTTTGGACAGAAAGGCCCACAAACAAACAGCAACTGAACACCGCTGCAGTAAAGGCCTGGCAGAGCATTAAAAAGGAGGAAACCCTACATCTGGTGATGTCCATGAGTTCAAGACTTCAGGCTGTCATTGCCAGCATTGCCAACCAAGTATTAGAAATGGAAATTTTATTTCCAGTTATTTAATTTGTCCATTTACTTTTGAAATAAAGAGATTGTGTTAAAAATGCTTTAGTTGCCTCACATTTTTATGCAATCTTTTTGTTCAACTCACTAAATTAAAGCTGAAAGGCTGCACTTCAACTGCATCTGAGTTGTTTCAATTAAAATTCATTGTGGTAATGAATAGAACCAAAATTAGAAAAAAGTTGTCTCTGTCCAAATATTTATGGACCTAACTGTATATTAAATATATATATATATATATATATATATATATATATATATATGGAATGGAGATGGAAAGATGGAAATACAAGTAATTTGGTTTACCTTCAAGAACTGCACTACAACACTCCTCACTGCTTTTATACATACTGTACTCTGCTAATATACTTTTGCTAGGTTGTAATATTATTCCCTTTTATCATTATTGTACACGAGAAAAGAAGCGAATAGTATGACGGTTCTAAAAATAAAGCTTACTGCCTGCCATCCATCGATTGTGTAAATTTTTCAACACAAGGTGGTAAGAATCAGAAATCGCTAAATTAACCAAACATGCACAATTTTATGTCGTGGAGGAAAAGAGCAGAAAAAAAAGATATGGGGAGAACATGCAAACACACACACAATGGGCCAGCAAATTAATTCAGTCTCCTAGAGAGAACCCGAGAGGCAGGAGAGTTCATTGATCATTGCTCCACCATGCCCCATATAATGAAAGAACGGATTAAACATTTCTTTACAATTGTAACAGCAGAATACACGCTCATTTTTCCTTCCTATAGAAAGATGATCGACTGGTGGAAAGCTCATTGACTTCTAATTAAAGTTGGATTTTTAAAGCGGTCTTTAATGCCTCCGGTTTCCTCTTCGTGTGAGCATGCAAGCTTAAAACTACGTCGTCTGTACCTCCAAAACGTCCAGTTCTCACTAAATAGCGTTCCTCTTTAAGTTCAACCCGTGTTTGCATCTTATATTTATGTTTTAAAGCTTGAAAAGCTTTAGATTATTATATAAACAAAAGTGCATTATCGGGACAGGCTTTGTCCTCCGATACGAATGTCACAGCAGCAACATTTTTCTCACAAACCAAACAAAAAAGCTGCCAGCATAATCACCTTTTGTTTTTGCATTGACGTTTCCCACATTAATCCTCATTCGCCAAACGATGACTGGAAACGAGTAAATTGTGAGTATCGGTATGTGTGTAAATGTACATGCAGTGAAAGGACCCGTTGTCCCGTTTATTCTGTACTCCGTCAGAGGCTGTTGGAATGACCAATTAGTAATAAATACTATTTTACATGAAGAAGAAGAAAAAAAAAAAGGATCAAAAGATGGTTTGAATATGAAATACATTCAGGCTAAAGTGGTTTAGAATCCTACTAATTCGACAAGTGTGCTTGGGGGTGTCCACCTTTTGCGTGCTGTACAGCCCAGTCTGGCCATCCGTTTATGGGAGTTTGAATCCCAGCGTCTCTGGTCAAGAACACACATCATTAAAACTGATAAATTGATCTAATTTTTAACCTATCAATTGTTAAATGCGTAAAATTAAAAATCTACAGTGGCGCCGTCATTTGGAAATAGACAAAAACAAAATGACTTGTAAAAATGTAGTTTTTAACCCGAAACATAAATTCCTGACAAAAGAATTTGTTTGGCTTTAATCAGGCAACATGCAGTTCTTGTAGTGGGGCGCTTCCAGTTTCTATATCGAGGAGCTCCAGGTTCCACGGGGCACACAAGCCGCTCTTACGAACGTTACTGTATCATAACCACAATGTCACCAGTGATTCGGTTTCATTCCAAGCACTAGCAACAATTTTTCTGTCAAAGCTGACCA
Source organism: Polypterus senegalus (assembly GCF_016835505.1). Lineage (NCBI taxonomy): Eukaryota > Metazoa > Chordata > Cladistia > Polypteriformes > Polypteridae > Polypterus > Polypterus senegalus. The sequence continues at coordinate 63,187,175 of NC_053159.1, read as the reverse complement.
GCTGCTGCATATCTAGCAGCTTCATTAAAGGGGTAAGGTTGCATTCATAGTTTTTAAAATTCACTCATACCATGAAACAAGACTGTTTATTGTCATTAGTAAAAACATTTAACCAAAACATTTACGTGAAAGGAAAATAGTATTCAACATCCACATATCTCGGGCTTGACCATGAGTGTGATATACCTTGGCACCCATATCACTCAGTCTCGTACCAGACCAAAACTAACCTGAGGGAAAACTTGCGCAGAAACAAGATGTTTTAAACAGTTTAAAATGGTTTAAATTACATATACTCGTTTTAATTTATACATTATAAAACATAGATACAAATAAATGTAGTACCGTGTATAATTCAGTTCAATTGTTTGATCTCCTAATTGATTATATTTTCCTTAACTGGAAAGTGAGAGAGAGGTGGTTGAAAAAAAGTGATGTACGCTCGGTGCACAAGGTAAAAGTGGAAAGGCTGAAAAGGCACAGAGAACCCACGGATTCCACGTCTTTGCTCAAAACAAAAAAAAAAAAACAAAACGTTTTGTTTAAGCGCACATTTATTTCAGTCAATAGCTTTTGTGTGGCACCGATTGCGGGCTACTCATTACCACGCCCTTTATTGTGACGTGTCCAGACGCAGGCCAATTAGTCTAACAGATGCGCTATAATTCCAAACAATCACTTTCAAAATGTATAATTATGAAAATAGCGTGGGTTTTGGCTTGGGAAGCCATCCTGAATCAATTTTATACGATGCAGATTAGCAGGGAGATGGAGCCAATTCAGACAACATGTGCCTTTGAAACACGTTCAATTCTGCATCCTTGTTTGAGCAACAAATTGGACTTATTACAACTTGAAGAGTACACACGAGATACTTGAGGGTTTTTAAATAACAGAATACAAAACAATTTTACAAAGCCACAGAGTTAAAGAATGACATTTTCTTGATTCTTTACGAAATGTTACAATGCTTCGCCGGGAGATCGGTGTATTAAAGACTTGAATCGTCTTAGGGTTTCTGTCAACCATACGAATGGCAGAATTTGCACCTGTTCAGAATAATTGAGATATAAAGATTTTCAACAATTCTCGTGAACATTATGCATTTACAGACACAATATGGTGGTACTGTAATTTGATTACCTGTTTAAGTAATAAGACAATTTAACAGGAAAATGATACATTTCTATAAAGCCTCTGGCCTCAGTCCAACTCAATTACTAGTTTTTAAATGATCTCAGCTTTTCTTTCACTTTCGCGAGGAGGAAATTTACACGAAGAAACGCGAACATTGAACCGCGTGCAGGGCCGTCTTAACAGCACAATACAACAGCGCAGTGCGTCGAAACTGCAACTGCAGGTTCGCACGCTGCTTGATGCGGGGAGCAGTTAAAACTGGATGCCGTCCGTCTCCGCGCTATCGGTTCTTTGGATCGGAGAAGGGAGAGGATATGAGACGATGTCATCGTCCCCGTTCGCGTGCTGCATGGCTTTGAGCGGTAGCTCCCGTTAGGATAAATGCTTTAATAATGTTCATGTCTTAATAATGCTGCTTTTATTTTGGAAACTGTACTCGCCTCCGATATTACTGTATATATGTCACGCAAATGACAAAACTCACCGTATTTGTCCAAGTTCCACGAATATAAAGAAAAACTCGGTCAAAGACCTACCTGCTAGCTGAGTGCTGGTGTCGCGTGCCTTACAGTTCCTTTTGGAGACTGGGTCCCATCTGGCGGCAGGCCAAGGGGGCCGGGGGAGGGGGGTAGGTTGCTGGCTCGTGCCGGACTCATGCCACTTGGACTAAATTTATTAGACAATATTCAGTAAATAAGAAACGGAGAAAAGCAGGGAAGTCTTGTATAATAGAAGAAGGTTTATTATATATATATATTTATCCTAACAAACATTTGTGGCATTTAAATTCAAATGGAAATTTCGATACCTTTTTTCAAAATAATTTTCAAATGAAATATAGGATTTCAGTTTGGTCTGTATATTTTTTCCGCTCCTATTGTCACCTCTGGATGATTTTGCATTGGAGCTGGGAAGCAAAATGTTGACTATACCTGTAGAAATGATTACATAACCTATGGATAGAATCCTTTCATCGATCATTCAGCTTTCCATTTGATAAAGCTTTCAAACGTCAGAAGTCGCCAAAGAACACATATATGTTTTTAATTAAAACGGTACAAGAACAATATTTAAATGATATCAGAATGTAATCTTTATATCGAAATCAAACGCTCGCTAGATGTGTATATAAATAGGTAACGGTAACATTTAAAAACACAATAAAAAACGTTATATTTCAAAATCCCATACATTATTAAAATAAAAGAGTACTTAACATACGCAACTGCCTAATAACTTCAATTTGTTGAGCAGCAATTATAAGATGTGGTTTGATTTGTTTCGAACCTAGTTTTGTTAAACTTGAATTTCTTTGAATGTTATTTGATCTTAATAAAATAAAAAAATAAAAAATCAATTTATCTACAAACTAGAACCAACGTGTTCTTTGATAAACAAATCTGTCAAACACACTTCACAATTACAGTAGGATTACGATACGTAATTCAACAGGAACCCTTTGTTCTAACTTGTCTATCGAGGAACCGCCTGGCTAATCCAATTTGACTGTTTTTTTCTCGCTTAACCAGTCTAACGACGTACAAGCTAATGCAGTACTAAACATACCTTCAAAGTCTGCCAACGATTTCAGGATTACCCGTGTCTTCTATTTCAAACGATCCAGCCATTTTAAAAATAAATAAATAAATAAATAAACAAATAAATAAAATGCCGTTCTGGACAGGGCGCCAGTCCATCACAGGGCTCATTCATTCATACTGGATTGCTCTGTTACAGCCCCGACCGCCTCCGACGCTGCACACGGGGCTACTTATGAACATTTTTATTTATGAAAATACTTATGCATTTTTAAAGCTGATTTATGTCAGTTGACAGAATAATCAGGGGAATATATATACTAGCGACTTATTTGATACATGTTTAATAAAAGTCACCAGAACACTTCATTATTTTATTTGTCAAACTGTTCTCAGGTTAAAGTACGATTTTCCCCGTATGCGAAGGTACACTGGAAGTTAAGAGACTGCATGTCACCAGGCCGTTTAGGATATTAGTGGACGCAGAGGGAGCTGCTAACAGTTGGAGGGCGTTTGATGGCGGTGGTGGTGGGGGTGGGCTGAGAAGAGACTCGTGCTGTACGCGTGCTGGAAAGTCTGCCGCCTGAATAGCACAACGCCAAACGTACACATTCAAGTTAAAAGCAAATCAGGTATCTGCAAAGAACAAATTAAATCGTTACACGTGTTTAGACGGTTATTAAATATTTGTTTAAATAAGTAAATAAAAAAAATCAACCTTCAACGGCAGTATTTCTATAGATGTGTCCCATTTAATCGGATTCAAATCTTAGAATTTGGGCTATTTTGTGTATTCTTAAATTCTAAGGGTTCAAAATGTTTATTCTATTAAAGCGTCCCTAACATATTAAGTCTTGTTATATATTTTCAGTTATTTTGCAAGTTCTAAAATACATATGCAAATATACTTAAATTTGACTAACTTTAAAAATGCTAAATGTTTAAAACTATCTACAAACGAGTCAGTATTAAAGTGTAATATTGTGTATAATGTACCTGTTAAAAGAAAATCTCGCTCGTATCTTAATGGACCCAGCACCCAAGTGTTAGGAAGCCACGCCTTTTTCAAAATGGCACTCGTAATGACGTCATTAGACTCGATATAGAAACATTTTTTTTTTTAAACAGATGCGGCCCATTTTAAAACAAGAATAATACGGCGTTGGTTTTGGCTTGGGAAGCCATATTTTAATTTCTCAACACACCTGTTCATGTAAACAACCACCCCCCATAGTTAATTACTACTACTGTTCCCCTACAAAGCCTACTGGAATCAAAATAACAGGTCGGTTTGTAGCTCCCTGCTGTAAAGGTAGATTTGGCCTTTGTTAACTTTCAATCAGACCACATACTGTACCTTTCTGAACACATTCTTGTTGAAATTAACGAGGTCCCCACACATGTGCCTATAGTCAGGGTTTTGAATCAAAAACAGCATATTTTCTCCAGTTCTCAAAGATGGGCTGGGTTGTCGAATATCCCCTCTTTTTTTTAATGACACTGTCAAATCTGGCAAAGCCATAACACTGATGGCACTAAATTCGCTTTAGCATATGCCCTAAGGTCTAATTAGAATAACATTATGGATAGTTATATAAAAGCCATTCATAGGATTTAAGTAATTGTCCATGTAAAGGACTCTGTAAAACTTTTAAGAAGAGATGTAAAGAATGTTAAATAACATTACCAAATTTGATTACTACAGAAAAATGTATAGAATGTCTGTTACACAGACTATAGTTGTGAATATAAGAATTACTTAGCAATATTTTGAAATTACTTCAGTTTTTTGTCCAGCTTCATCTGACACACTGGTATGAGAAAATCTCATTTGAAACAAGACATTGTATTGTAAGACATCAAGCTTTTTGGGTTTGCTCAATTATTTTTTGGTGCTGTGGACTCAAGCCGGCAATGTGTGAATCATATCTTGTGCAGAAGATTACATTCTTATGATAGAGTAAATTAATCGTACCCTCAGAAAAAAATATCAGAATGACTTGAAGTTATATATGTCATATCGACTAACCCCAGGGGTTCATCCCCAATGGGATACAATGGGTTAAAGTTACTGCTCTTCACAAAATAAAGGGGGAAATCTGCAAGTGTTTTATGCCGTTGAGGATGCTGATCAGAAATATATTTTTGATTCCTTACCAGTGGTCCTAGCCGTATATGAGCCACTCTCAGAAGGTTCAAAATGACAAATTCAAACACATGGGGTGTGGTTGAGACTATCCCAAGTTCAGTAATTATGAACATTATAGTATTTTTGATTCTTTATCCTCTACTAGGGATTTCTCTCTAACTGTCTCTGTGCGTTTGTGGACATCAAATCATGATTTAGAGATTTTACCCAGTTAAAGAATAAATTGCAAATAACACTTATTCTGGTTTATTATATACTTTCTGCCTCATGAAGTAAATTACATTTCTTATCCATTCATTATCCAACCTGCTATATCCTAACTACAGGGTCACGGGGGTCTGCAGGAGCCAATCCAATCAACACCCCAAATTAGGGCAGCTTTCTCAAATTCAGACCGTTAATATTAAGTAATGACTTGGGCTAATTATTACAACGATTTGTTGTTGAGTGAGAGTTACATAATACCTTTATTACCTCATCTTTAATAAATAAACAAAGAAAAAAACATGTAAACCAAAACATATTCCTCCAGTGAAGCTTGTAGTTACAAATTTCCTTTTTCTAATAAGGATAGAAGCTATTTGAAATCAGTGCCCCTTCTAAAACTGATACATATAGTTAAAATGTATACTTTACAGTATGATTTTAACTTCCTTGGCTACACAATGTGCCATTGTTCAGTCTGCACAATAATGGCACTTTGGGGTTATACAACTGGACTAAGCATTTTCAGTTGTGAATGGAAGAAGTGGTTTTAAGAACGATCTACATTCCATTTTAATAAATGCCTTAAGCTTTGATTCTTGGCTACTTGTTTCAGCAGCCCATAACGTGAATATTTAAATTACTAAAAGGAAAACAATAGTGACTGTACACTTAGTTATATACCGAACATCTGTTAAGACTGGATCCACTTTACTGTTAGCACATCATTCAATGCTATACTATTTACATCAAATCCTATTTATTCCAGTTTTGCTTTCTGAGAGTGACCGAGAGAGAGAGAGAGAGAGAGAGAGATGCATTGATACGGCACTGAAAACAAGCAAATGTTTACTATTGACGACTTGAGCGGAACACCTGCGAAAACTGCTTCCTTGATGTCACTTAACTGGAGATTGTGGTTCCTTGTAGAACCAATGCTTGACAAAGAACCACCACTTGGCCACCTTTAATCGCCCCCATATATTTGTATTTACTTTTATAAAACTTTATTTAACCGAGTTTAGATGCTTTGCCCTTACTTCACAATCTGTTTCTCTTATGCCAATATAATGTACCTCTTTAGATGCTTCGAAGATTAAGTTTAATTTTTAGTTGCTACAGACGTTAGGGCATTATTTTTCTGTATTGAACTCAAGACTAACGCTCACAATGACCAATAAGCGCATAAGGAAAAAAGTGACATCTCTTCAGGATAAATGGTATCCCATTCAGGACGAGTTCTTGATCTGACTGGATCAATTAGTGCCCTCGGACGTCTACTCTGTGATGCACATTTTATCCCACTACACCCACAAATAAATTCAACCTTTATAAAGTGTTATCAAGCCTGAATTCAAAGTTATGTGCAGTTCTATAGTCACTACGTTAGCAAAAGATACATTTATACTAAATGCCAAAAAACAATGTTGTACAAATTCAATAATGCAGATGATGCAAATGTATCAATCGAGAACCCAGGTGACAGATCAAAAGTGAAAGGCTTTCAAGGTGGCGCGAGACAAAGGACTGATGAAATCTGGAACTAACTTCAGAATTAAATAACTGAATTGGAGATCTGGCGGCTTACACGAGCTATCGGGAAAATAACTCAGCAAAACTGATTGAGGAATTGAACTGCCTTTTGCCGTTTGTATTTTCAATTTATGGTATAAGTAAATATCAAAATGAGGCTAGTAATGGTTTCGAAAGTATACTTATGAGCTGATAGAGTATTTGGAAGTAAATTCGGCAATTTCCACTTTATACACCACATTTTAAGACCACATTAGATCTGAAACTGCAACGTTTCAGAAATCATATCAAATTTATTGGATCGTCTTCGCAAAAATAAACAAACCAGCTCTGGCTACTCACACCTAAATACACTCCATTCAGCTTTTCGTGACTTCACGAACAAGGCTGTTTAGCACTGGACGCTTCCGCTTTGACAAGTGCAAAAGAAGGCTCGTGCGCGGCTCGTGCCTCATCCCCCGGTCAATTTACAAACGGCCAAAGCCCTAAAAAAAAAAAACATACCTGAAACAGACATCTGGAGATTCGACTGTCTTGCATTTTCTTGCTTACCTGTTCCCGACGCACTCAACACGGACGAACGAGATGCACTTAGTCCCAACGAAACACCTGAAATTCAACAACAAAACACGATTAGTCCTAATGTTAGCCACTGTGCGAGCGCGGGGCTCCTCGCTTACCCGTGTGCGGTATGCCCACGTACGAAGGCAGAAATTCGACTGAAGACATTTTCAGCAGACTGGTGGTGTCACTCTGCATTCCGCTTCAGTGCTTCTTGAATGAGACTCCATCTGCTAGAGGGAGGTGCCGGCTCGTGCCGGGCTCGCGTCACCCTACAGCGCTTCAGCTGAGCATCAGCGGTGCGAGGAGCACGAGAAAAGTCAAGAAATACTGTGTACCGATACATTGTGTTAGAGAGAGGCAAAAGCAGGCAAGATGGTCTTAGTCTGGGTACATAAAAGATGAAAAGCTTAAAAATAAGCAAGAGCCATGTAACATATGTAAAACTGTGCTCCCGGCCATCCATTTCAGGACCAAGAGAGCGGGTGACAAATAAATTGTGTAAAACATGACATAAACAGGGCATTCGCACAGACGATTTCATTTTCCGTTTTTACAGCTACTTCTCTTAATTTTTTTTTTAAGAGTCATAAAACACTCCTCAAGAATATCATACTACTAAACATACCACTAAAAGCACTGAGTATATTATTAGTTTAATACGTATAAGTGAATGTGTCAAACTATTTTAAGCCTAAAGTGTTGTTACCCGAAGTTTAAATTTAATGATAATCGTTTATATTCTTATTCCCGATGTCTTGCTTGCACATACTTTGACAATTTAGGAAACGGCTATATTCAAATGATTAGAGTTCCGAACTAGATACAGATGGCTTCCAACTTTGCACAGACATAAAGCTGACTAAACCCCGGTTCTCGGAACGCTTTAAACAGTAAAGTAACATCAAAAGATCTGCTTTTTAGCCATAACGCCCTTCCCCCATCCTCGAATGTCAAATACTTATATTCACACAGAAACCTCATCTCGATTTTGCTTTCTTTTTTTTGTCAAACAAAAGATCTCCGTATTTCTAAGGTTGCCATATGGAGTACCCACGCTAAAATAATTTCAAAGACAAAGAGAATTCTAACCGTAATGTGTAGTTGTAGTTGCAGGGGAATCAACTTTCCCGAAGTGCACTCATCTCGACGGAGTGGTCGCGGCCAGCAATGACAACTCCCCAGGGCAGCTGGAGGCGCGTGCCGTTTTCAGAGGATCTGCCAGCCAACACAGGCTTTGGGGAAAGGCGGGGAACACATATTTAACTCTGTCATTGAGAACAAACAGGCTTATTAAAATGTAAAGAACACGAATAGCTGGTTTCTATCCACAGCGTTACATTTTATGCAATTTTAGATATAAATTGCCCAAGGCATTATTCATACACCGATACATTATTTTACAATAAAGTCCAGGCGCTATGCAACAGAATATTAGGGCCATAAAAGACGCATTCAGTTTTAACCTTAGAGTAATCTGTGCAAATTGCTACTCATGCAATATTTTAGAAACCAAAAAACGAACAACTTATACCAAAAAGTCTTTTTAGCCACCTTAAAAGCTTTGCACAAGATTAAATCCTAAGTGTACTCGGTCTACTTCAAGCTTTAACGCAAGTTAAATAATAACACAAACATCGGCCTCAATCTTAAACACTAAAGATCTGGAGAAACAGATGGGGGTGCTGACGCCCATTTTGACCGCAGACAATATGATCAAAACTGGACTGCAGCATCATGACTCTCGAAAACTTTTCAAACGCAAGTCGTCCAAGGTGCCGCTGGGTCTCTGTGAGGCTGGGGGAGGGGATCGGAAGAGGCGGTCAGGAAATCCCAGCTGGGACTGAGACGCGTGTCAGACGCGTGGGGGCTAAATTGAGGAATTTATGGCACATTACAACTCCAGTTACAAATGAGGATCACTGGGTTAACGTTTTCAAAACATTCAAAATTAAATTTTCCTTTTTAGTGCAATATTACAGGTTTTGCCTTTAAAAGAAGTGTTGAAAATCAAAATAAAAAAGTTAATCTTTATTTCATGGAAAGAGAATATACTGGGAGATTCAAGTCAATACCATTTCAGCTTTATGTTAAAAAAATTAACGCGATCCAATATTTTTCCATAAAATGTTTTAAAAATGTAATTAGAAGTTTTCTCAGTAGATTTAAAACCTCGCGCTGTGTTCGCCAGCTCCTCCCACCATCCATTTTCCAGGTGAACACAAGTACCCGACTATTAAAAGTAAACGTATGGTTTGTTCATATGATGAAGCAGATGTTGAGCCTGAATGGCGTGGCTTGGGTAGCTTTTTGAATAAACAGCTTTAGGTTTAAGACTGTTCTTAATATCAGCTCGACCACCGACCTTACCCACCCCTCCCCTCTAAAGGGGGGTTGGGGAAGAAGACAAAGCAACATGAAACGAAAACCAAATTACTGCTTAATATTGTAAATTTAAAAATTTCAGACCGTATGCAAAACTTAGTCCCACACTGAAAAAAGAATAGAGACCAAATAATCGTGCATTAAAGCCTTCAGGTGTGTCACTCATCCATCCAATTTTAAAATTTTGGAAGATCACATTTGTGGACAAAAGTAAATATAAATGCGAGTATTGAACAGTGGCGGTTAAAAAGGCTGTTAACTAGGCTTAACGTAACAAATTAACATATACGAAAAATAAGGGCTTTTAATTATGTACCTATTCAATTATACTGAGCTAAGTTATAGATATGAAATCACCTGAAAATAAACACAGTTTTTTACGGGATTACACTTTTCCATTTTATATATAAATGTTTCTAATGTTGATGGGTTAACACTAAAAGAGTTAACACCGACGATTTTGCGGCATACAATATACCATTGTCGGATTCGTTTACGCTTGGGACTTGGGGTCACGTCTTAATGGCCTCTGCATATGGTGTACGTTTTAACGGACGCAGAATTTCGAAAACAATAAAATGCATTGTATATATACAAGTTTAAGGAAAACGTAAAAGTAAATACCGGGACTAAAGGAATGAAAAGCGGCCTCTGACAGATGGTTGTCCTGATTGGCTCTGTGCGCAGAGGTCCCCACGGAGTCGCGCAGCGCGTCACAATGGTGACAGAAAGGCAGAGGGGCGGCAACGGGACGCGCAGCACCTCCTTAAATACAGGACCCTCGCACTCCGGAGAACATTCTGCTTTGAGCCTCCGGTTGCAAGATATTTGAAAACATGACACCCAACATTGCTTCCCAAACGCTGCGGTCCTCCTACGCGCCAAAAATGAGCCTTGCCAAAAGGAAAGAAGCCAGCGAAATGAGAAAGGTAGGATCGCCGGACAATTCGTATGTGGCGGCAGAAATCGATTATACAACCTGCGTGCATCTAGTTGAGCTTGGGGTGTTCATTTCTGTTAATTATTTTTCTTTTGCACTTCAGACTCTGAAGCCTCTTATGGAGAAGCGAAGAAGGGCACGAATCAACGAGAGCCTTAATCAGCTCAAGACCCTCATTTTGCCGCTGGTTGGAAAGGATGTAAGTATACTTTTATCGTCACAAATGCAGACAAACAATTTTATATAAAAAAGCCATTCCCCTGATTATTTGACATTCAGACATGTTTGCGCATACCACACCAATTTTAGTAATCGAATTTCCGCCCTCACAACGGCCCAAGGAGGATCTTCCTTTAACATTACAGCAGGCACACATTGAAACACAAACCTGGGAAATAGGGATAGTAGTCATTGGGGACACTTAATACATTAAACCAAGTTCATATTGAAGGGCTCCAGCTTGAAATCTAAATTTCGTGTTTTCTCTCCCATTGCAGACTTCAAGATATTCAAAGCTTGAAAAAGCGGACATCCTGGAAATGACCGTGAGATTTCTGAAGAATCTTCCGACTAAACCCGTTCAAAGTGAGTGTTATTATCCAACGCGTTTAAAAAATCCAAAGTGTACTTGCATTTTCAAATAGAAGCACATAGAAAATAATAACAGTGATGTCCTCCAGCTGCCTTATATGTCACGACGCTGGATCACAAAATGAATAGTTTGTAGTGGTTGTGATCGTATCAAAAAATGTTAACAATTATTTTTCTTTGACGTCTAGATCCAACAGAAAGCTACACCGATGGTTACAGAGCTTGCCTGCAGCGCGTTTCCAGTCTTCTTCCAAAAACCGACCTATTGGACAAAGAAACCTGCTGCCGCCTCGTACAGTTCATTCAGACCAACATGGCAACAGCAAGCACCTGCCAGAACTGCCAGGGACAAAGTGCCAGAGTTTCGAACGTCTTGCCAGTCTATCCAGTAAGGCACTCCAGCACAGAGAGCTCCCCCAGCTCAAGTAGGAACGGCGCGAGCAGAACGCCCCCTGCAGTTCAGCCCCCTAACTACCGCGTGTGGAGACCTTGGTAGAAATCGAAACGGACTTTAAACGAGCAGAGCCTGTAAATATGTACATTAAATTCCTAGTTAATGGGACGTTATAACCACTTCTAATATTAAGAATTTTCGGAATGCGTATAAATTTATCATATACATTTATGGTATTTGATCGACGACAGCGTTTAAGTCTCGATCGGATGATTAAAAACAATTCTGTGAAATAAAATGTATAACTATATATTTAGTCCTCGCGGGGGTTAAATGAAAGTGGGGTTGTGTAGACCGCAGCCTTGTAAAACCCAAAGGGTTGTTTTTTCGGTATGTCACTTGCACAATTGTCTTATAAATTGAAGGCTGAACGCAGATGTAAGTTGTGTATCTTGCAAGTTCTTTTGTCACGTATTGTAAAGAGATTTTATTGAAATGTAATTTCAAATATATTCTACTGTAAAATGTATTTCTTTGCCGCTTTGAAATTAATAAAAAGAATAACCTAAAGATGTTATCCGAGTTTATTGTTATATTTCTTTGCTTCCTCGCAGCTCTCCAGAGGTTTAAACTCTGAGCGTTTACACTCTTAAAACCCAAAATGTGCCAGGGTGATTCTTCAGGGCGATGCCATGCAGGGCAACCATTTTCGATTCCTTAAAGGAAAGGTTTCAGACATATCCTTTTATTTAGCTGTGTAACAGGTAACATACAGATTTGTGAAATACAAAAGGAGTTCCCGATTTTAAAAAGGACTCGTAGTGCATACAATCACAAGGTCAATTTCAGATTTTCACGAGCCATTAATCTCGGTAGCATAAAGATTTGTTTTTATCCAAAGAGCAGAATCTTTTGAAAACACAAATGACCTATTTCATATACAAAGAGCCCTTACCAGAATATATTTTGTGAAGGGTTGTACGAGGACCCACACAGCTTATTAAAATGCAATTAAGGAACCGTTATTTTTAAGAGAGTATGAGCAGCGCTCTGTCTGTTTCAGTTTTAAGCCCCAACCTTTCTTTTTCTATGTCTGTTAACTTAGACGACGGCTTTCAAACAGTCCAGTCGCGACTCAAACATACATGAACTTCCGTCCCGACAGGGCTGCTTGTTGCTTTGCGCACTGTTGTCTTCAATCTCAACAACGCTAGGAAAAGAAGAGGGTTTTGGGGAATAAAGGGAGGAGGGGGTTAGGAGCATGCACAGTGCGTTGCTGCAGTACACACACCACATGACAAACTATAGGGCGGTCCAGATATAATTATGCAATTTTCATTACGCTATAACTTATTAAGTTTATTACATAGAAAATCACCCGAAAAATCCCGGACCATCGAGAAGTATGCGAACTGACAACATGAAAATCGTCTTCGCGCCGAACTGGAATCGTCCCCGCATAAAACAAAGTCACCCAGACAATCTGGATCTGCATAATTAGATCTGGACCACCCTGTATACCTCAGGATACCAAATTAGGACCCTAGTGCAGCCATACAACGGGTGACACCTCATGGAACGGAACAGTGTGAGGTTTTATTACGGTGGCTGGAGTAAGAATTCTGCCACCAGCCCCCACGTTTTCCCTGCAGGTTGGAAGGCCTACCAAGAAAGGAAAAAAATAGCACGTGTTTGTAATTGTAATTTTTCTCCCACTATTCCTTTGAGCCACCGACTGAATCAGATAGTTAATACAGACAAACACTTCAGCAGTTCGTTCCAAAACAGGACTAAACACCGCCTTAGAAGAAACTGTTATAATTTACTTCAGCTCAAAACAAGAACAACCCGAACGCTGCCAAAAGCGAGGATTCAGACAATCAATCAAACATCAGTTATTTGACGTTCACTTTAACATCCCGCCAAACAGCGAAGGGGCCTGAGACACGTCTCCATATCAAAGGCACAATTCGCGTATGTTACTCTATGCAGCGAGAGGCCTTTTAAAAGCACGGCCCACTGGTATTTCACTAGTCTGTTACCATCGATTCATCGTGTTTGGAACGGGTTGCGGTTCTAAATAAATGAAGGCGCTTTCAGGAACCTTTGTGCGGATGGGTCTTTCGGGAATCAAAAATGGTTTTCCCTCGAGCATTGAAGTACCACGCTTGCACCTTTATTTTAAAAGTGCAGGATCTGCTCCCTCACGCATGGGGTACCAGGAATTCTCCGAAACCTCAACTTTTTTTTAAACAAAAAGTGGCAGAAAAACAAAACAATCAAGAGAAACGGAAATAGAGAGACGGTAAGTAAGATCAAAGTATACTCAGACAACTAATGCCAGTTATTGAGTCACCGTATCGCCATATGGATATATTTAAGGAAATAAAAACACACATGATGAATCTAAAAGAATCCTAACATTTTCGTTTTATACCACATACAAGTCGCCTGCGTTTTCTGCACACCCCACATATTTTGCTTTGTACATAAAAAAAGTCCTCGAGGTCGATGTTTCTGTGATTGCAGGTGTTTGATGTGACCCACTTTCTTAATTAGAAACCAATCAAGAAGCATTTTGCACGTCGTTTAAGTTGCCTCACCTGTTACGATTCAAAAACTTCAAGCGTGTCTTTTAGTTTTAAGCAGATGCAGTCAGTTTTTCAATTGCTTCTCATTTTCTTAACCTGCTGCCAATTAACAATTGGCTGCAAGTGATCAAGAAGCGGCAAACCACCTAAGTTTGTTTCATTTATACCAGCGTATATTCACTTTTTAAAAAATAAAATATGGGCGAAATAAACCGAATAGAAAACAATGAAATTCGGAGAATAACTAAGCAGGGTTGCATTGCTTGTGAATAAAAAGAAATGCAGAATGCCGTTAAGGAGAACCTCGGTCGATACCACGTGTTTCAGTTGTCAAATGCTTACTGTATTGCACATCAGACATGTGGAAGTTAAAAAAAAAAACTTAATTGAAACAGACTCAACAAAATAAAGACCAAATTAACGTAACCTATTAGTCGAAAATCTATAAATGGACTCAACAAGTGACGAGGCTTCTTTGTGAAAAAGGACATTGGCGAGCAGCGATAGGAAAAGGAAGCAGCGCTTCACAAAAGAGGACTTCAAACGGTCTAAGGAGGAGATGACAAAAAAAAAAAAAATTAAAGTGTTGTTTTCAATGGCTTCGCAACATTGAGAAGGGGAGGAAAAAGGAACAAAGTTGAATATATCAAGTGCCTGTAGTGCCCTAAACAATCTGAAACGACTGTTCCACAAAAAAGGCGTTAAGATGAGAAGGAAAAAGATCAAAAACTGGTGGTAGGCAGGTCCGGGGTATATTCGGACCAACCATGGCTAAGAGAATGTGAATATGTGAATAAGTGTGAGCCGTTTAAAAAAATAAATAAATAATAAATTCCGGCAGCATCCCGGCTCTCCAGTGCTGGTCCATCTTCAGTGTCTTCTCCCACCAGGCCCAGTCAGAGGGTGACCCCTGCAAACATTCCGTTTAATGCAAGGGGTGTCGTCAGGAGTTGATTGCTTGGAGCAAGAGGGACTTCAGATGGAAGAAGGGCAGCTGCTGCTGAAGAAGGAAGAGCTGCAACAGAGACAGGCACTCTCAGGAGCAAGTCCTACTTGAGAAATCAAAGCTGGCTCTTTAGCGAACAGCTTGTTCTGGCAGATACACAGTTCAACAGGTTCTCCATTTCAATCCATGTTATCCTCAGAAGGTGAGTGATTAATTCAAAGGAGAAATAAATATGAAGGTGTTGCTTTAAGTTCAGCATCCATTGACCAAATTCAAAGCTAGTTCAGGTTTATGTGACATTCTGGATCAGGTTTCGGTCCAGTTTAAAAGTTTTGCCTTACTCTGTAATGTAGGGGTGGAGCCAAATCCGAATATGGTATAAGCACAAATAGCGGACTTTTACAAAAATGTGTTTCGTACGAATTTTTTATCATTCAAATTAGGTAAAAATAACACAGAATCAAAGATACGGTCTGTGTTTGCTCCGCTTTCGCTTTTAGGAAAATGTTGCACTTCGCGAGACCTCTTTATATTTTTCCCAGCTGGACATGCAATATGTGACGCGAATTTTGACTGGCAGCGTAATAGATTAGTTCACCTGTACTCACTGGTTCCACAGTCACCATTTATGCCACAAGGTTTGAAATAGAGTGGTCATTTATATTAATTGCATCTATTTTTTTTTTTACCCTGAGGATATTAGCATATATGGTTATACGTGTTTGTTGCTGGGTAGAACTCAATAAAGTGTATTTAAATAGTCTTCATAATTTTTGTACTGTACTTTCATTCAAGAACACGAAGTCCTAATATAAGGCATGCAAAATTGAAGAAAAAAAACTCATGGGTCATTCTCACTCCTTTAAAAAAAAAAACAAACAAAAAAAAAACAATGAACTGAACATGAACTAACAGTTCAAAATTGAAATGGTGAGCTATTAACTGAGTTTATTCATTTTAATCTGTGTGAGCTGAACTTTGAGCTACTACTTGTGAGGTGTGAATTTGCACAACCCCAACCAAATTTATCTTGTGGCTGTGATAATGAATTATGTATCATTCCAAGCAGGCCCAGTGTCTTGAAGGCTTAATTTTCCTACATCTTGCTGTATTAAGTGAATATGCTAATTCTGCTTGATTGTGGCCTGGCAAGGCCACACATGGCAAGTTTTTCTTCTAGATACAAACAAGGTGATCTCACTTGTGATGCACTCTGGGGAAGAGAACTTTGGGCAATCCAGAGATCAGATGGAAGGCAGGTGTGACAACCACTTGCAGAATAGTATCCCTGTGTCCTCTAAACTGTGGGTTTATAGAGAAAAAACAATGTCAGAATGTAAGGTAAATGAACTAAACTGTGATGACCCCGAGATTGTACACTTTGAACCCATCAAGAACGTTTAAGCTCTTTTGGGGAGTTTTGGTAGAATGTAGCTATGTTCTTGCTTTTAACGGCTATTCAGAATGATCATTAGACATAGTAACAGGTCAGTGTACTAATAACAGAATTGTCTACACAATACTCAACATTTAATAATAAAGCTGATAACCAATCTCCCAGAAATTTTGTTATACAATGAAATCTCCAATGAAGTCTTATTTTAAACACCTTTTAGAAACTACTTTAGCTGTCATCTTAAATGGCATGACCACTCTTATGTTATGGGGAATGTGTATAACATAGTTAACAATTACAAAGAATCCTAGCAGCTGGACACAATTATGGCACCCATGAAGAACAAATTCAAAAAAGTGCACTCTGTATGAGCTCGATGCTGCCGCTTATAGATAAGTGGCTATTGAAGGAGGAGGAGGATGCAATTAAATCCTTAAATTTATCTCAAGGGACCAGTTTAGACTGCTATGTTTTGATGCATTTACTCTGAGATTTTGTTGAAATGTTTTAATACTCCTTTAAAGTGCTCTTCCCAATCTTTAAAATCAAGATTTGAGAGCTATGTGTTAGGATTGCATTTCTGTTTTGTGGTGTCATGCAAGTGTGTTTAGGGGACATCCTTGGTGCTCTCAAAAAGCACATACCACCCCGAGCTGGTTGTCGGACCATTTCTCCTTTTTTGACTTGAGTTCTGAGGCTTGCTCACCGGAGCACCTGTGACCCAGATCCTCTTCTATCCAGGTGCCACGCCCCTTCCAGGTAGCCAACATATATAAGTTGATGTTCAGTGTGAAACCAGTCATTGATCAGGACAAAGCACACTTGATGAACTAGTGCATTCCAAAAACTATTTAAGCACCCTTGTGTGCAGTTTATTTTTCATCTGCCATTAAATAGGGCTACCAGCTAGTACCCAAACCACCTTTGTGCCTAACATTTCTTCCTTTTCGCACCACGATTGTGTGGTGTGTGGGTTTTAGTTTTTTAAAACCATTGTCTGTTCTATGTTATGCTGCTGGGGTTTCAGGGGGAGAGCAAAATAAACTGAATTAAACAACTGAAGCAAATGACAGCAATTTTAGCTTTTTAAACTTCTCAATTCTGGAGCTTGGTAGCATAAGGTAACTGAAGCTTAATGATCAATATGTACATGGAGTTCTGAGACAGAAGGGACGGAGACACACAAACCTACTACAATGCTTCTGTCTGCTTTGATATCATGCTGTCATTTTTGATTCTTGCATCACTATATGGCATAATAGCAGCAAATAGTTTAGATAAGTGTTGTGGTTTATGGATCCTACCTATTAAAATGCTATGGAATTTAGAACTTCATTTTAGTTATTAATTTAGACATGTAGTCAGAAGGTGTATTTTGTGCAGCCTGATCCGTGCTTCTAGTGGTGGTGATAGGCACGTTCGGGTGCTTTTGAGTACTAAAATCTGCATCTCCTGTGGCTCTGTTACCAATCCTCTTGATGGCAGTCCATTTGATGAGGTGTGACACATTGTTTACATTGAATATGCATTTTGCAATTCATATTTTGATAAACATAGATCCCAATTCTTTAAACCTTCCTTTGCCTCCTGCGCTTTAGTTGTAACTGAACAACGGAGAGCACACACGGCACCAGCGACAACGTATCACTCACATTTACTACTAGTTCATTGATGTCCTCAAAAGCTAATGTATAATCTGATTTTACAAAAAGTTTTCCCTTGCAACAGGTGTTTTTTTTATAACAGCAACATTAGTGTTAAATGCTGACCTACAATCTACAAACATTACTCTGGAACAGCAGTTTATAATTTTGGTAGGAAGTGCAGGAGATATAACCTCCTCTGTAGACTGGTTATAATATTACTAGCAAAATACCCGCGCTTCGCAGTGGAGAAGTAGTGTGTTAAAGAAGCAATGAAAAAGAAAAGGAAACATTTTGAAAATAACATAACATGATTGTCAATGTAATTGTTTTGTCACTGTTGTGATGAGTGTTGCTGTCATATATATATATATATATATATATATATATATATATATATATATATATATATAATATACACACACATATAAACATATATATATCTATATCTACATATATACATATACATACACACACATATATACACACAAATACATATATATATATATACATATACACACATACATATATAAACATATATATACATATACATACATATCTACATATATACACACACAGCTATTTCATATCAGTGCAATACGCTGCTTGTTAAAACGGATAACTCCCGCTCTTACGTGCAAGTCTGCGTGGATATTATGAACTATTGTATTTGTTCAAGTTCTATTTAAATTTTAAATAGAAGGAATTTTTATTTAGTCGACAGAAATATCTTTGGTAGGAATGGTAAAAACAGACAGGAATATTATTCCTGAATAAATCAACTCAAACCTTAAACAACTTATAATATTTTGCTCTCCATAAAAATATATCCTGTCTAAATTATACAAGTTAGAAATAAAGTAAACGTTAAAAGAACAAACATTCAAATTTCTTTACTCTTATGTAATTTTATATAAAAAATAAACCCAAAAGATTTTGCTCTCCATAAAAATATATCCTGTCAAAATTATACAAATTCAAATATGAACATGCTGCATAACAAAACCTAGAAATATAAATAAAATGTGTTCTTTCAGCAATAATAAATCAAATCATTCAGTTGTCTTTGCTCATATGTCATTTTAGAGCTGGACGCCTGGCATCTTTTTTTGGCCACAGGTTCGTTTATGTGTGGTGTGAGGTTCTGTGTTGTGGAGATTCTCAGGATGGATTGCAGGTGCTCATCAGTGAGGCGACTCCTGTGTGCTGTTTTGTTAGTCTTTATCACTGAGAAGAGCTTCTCACACAGATATGTGCTACCAAACATGCACAAGGTTCGAGCCGCATGTAGACGGACTTTTTTTGTTCTTCAAAGTCACCAAAGCGCCGTGCAAACTCAGTGCACTCAGTTTATCAGCAAAGTGCGTATTTGGGAACACCGTAGTGACGACTTGGTTTAACATTACTTGGCAACAGGGAAAGTGGGGCAAGGTGCACTGGTGCATTTGTGTCTCCCATAAAAGCAGCTTCACTTGAAATCACTTTGTGATTGTGCACGGGTTAAAACGTCCGCTGAAGTGTCAGATTCTTATTTAATTATGCTGCTTTCTGTATCTTCTGCATTGCATTCAGGTTACCCTGATGTTTTGTCTCATAGTGCCGTCTTAGATTAAATTCTGTAATTACAGCCACATTAGCTCCACAAATGAGACACACGGGTTCAGTAAACATATACTCAGCCTCCCATCGGTTTTTAAAGGCTCTATTTTCAGAATCAACTTTTCTCTTCAGCATCGTGTGAGCTAGCTTCGCAATAACTTGCAGCATCATAAGCTAGACTTGATTAACGCGGTAAGTGTTCGGCAAGGCAGCTGAAGCGCTGCATTATGGGATCTGTAGTTTATTGTGTTACCAGTGCTTCATATACCCGGGCCATTAATAACAATAATACAGTATATAAAATGATCTCGGGCCGGATATAATTACACGCCGGGCCGGATGTGGCCTGCGGCCCTTGAGTTTGACAAATATGGACTAAATAGAACTTGTATATTTTTTCAAATGTGATCGCGCAATTCAGATAGAGTTGACGCGCACTACAGCCTGCATGCCTCAATAAGTCATCCTCCCCTCGCTCTTACTTTTTACCGCTCATCTAATGAATACACTGAGTATGGCTTTACCAAAACAATCATTGATGGCGAATAAAGTATCCATTATTCGAGTATGTAGATCGGGATATATATATATATACATATATATACCCGCGTATCGCAGCGGAGAAGTAGTGTGTTAAAAAAGCTAGAAAAAGAAAAGGGAACATTTTAAAAATAACGTAACATGACTGTCAATATACAGTATTTGTTTTGTGAGTGTTACTGAGTGTTGCTGTCATCAAGGATTTGATTATCATTATTTCTTTCAATCAGGTTCGTATTTGTAGGATGTGTTGTGTTCAAGTTACATTCCGTGTTTGTCAATCGTTGTAAAGATGACAGGTTTCATTCATCGATTCGTTTCTTACTGCATCAATAAACAGCTCGTCTTCTTCTTTATCTGAGACCTGACACACTGCATGCACAGGTTTTTTTACACTGTCTTCCTTTAGCGGGACATTGACTTTTTCCACCGTGTTCTTTGTTTCCGCAGTAGCTGGATTTATGAATATGCTTGTATGTATCAGACGCTTCATATTTTTTGCTGCCTTTTCAATTGTGTAATTCGGTTTTGTTCAGCTCTTTGGAACTGTTGCTTTTATCTGTGCACTGCGCCAGTTCACGGAGCCGCCGGTGTACATGCATCGAAGGTTCCCAGCTGTGCTGGTGCCATCTCGTGCTCTGTCCATGGCTGTATTTAATGTTACCTTAGTCCTGGCACTTAAAACTTTCTCTCGCAGTTTCGCTAAGTTTGTGCCAAACACCACCCTGACCAGCTCATCTTCGTCTGCATAAGCACAGTCCTTCACCCGTGAATATTTAGCGGCAGTGTTTCTATTGGATTGCCGCTGACAGACGGCCTTATATGGGCAGGCACTAAATTTATGTGGGAGGTGTAACTCCGCCTCCCACGGGCATCGAGCAGAAGTCTATTATAGTATATGGACGAAAAAATAGGTTCCAGTTATGACCATTACATGTAGAATTTCGAAATGAAACCTGCCCAACTTTTGTAAGGAAGCTGTAAGGAATGAACCTGCCAAATTTCAGCCTTCTACCCACACGGGAAGTTGGAGAATTAGTGATGAGTGAGTGAGTGAGGGCTTTGCCTTTTATTAGTATAGATGCAAACTTTAGATAGTCTAGACTATCTGGAAAATTCTGTTTAATGTGTTCTAGCATTTCATAACAAAGAGTGCATGACACTGCCCTGTAGTCATTCAGTTTCTTTAGTACAGGGATAACTGTTGTGTTTTTGAAACCTGTGAATAATGAAGGTTATCCTAATGACACATTAAACATGTCTGTAGAAACACTAACTTGTTTCTTTGGGTTTGTAAAGCAAATCCTAACACTCCATCTGGACCAAATGCTTTACAAACATTGACTTATTAACCCTAAATACAAAGAGGACTGTTTGATTTATGTTAGGTAGATTGCCCAGAGGGGACTGGGCGGTCTCTTGGTCTGGAACCCCTACAGATTTTATTTTTTTCTCCAGCCTTTGGAGTTTTTTTGTTTTTTCTGTCCACCCTGGCCATCGGACCTTATTCTTATTCTATGTTAATTAATGTTGGCTTATGTTTATTTTTTTATTGTGTCTTCTATTTTTCTATTCATTTTGTAAAGCACTTTGAGCTACATTTTTTTTGTATGAATATGTGCTATATAAATAAATGTTGGTTGATTGATTGATTATTTAAAAAATCCTCCTTTAATCCTCTTCCGAAACCAAGAAATTTAAAAAATGTGGCGCTGCAGGATCTCATGGAAAGGAAACTTGTACCAATCAAAGACAGCACTGAAATTAAGATTATTTCTTGAAAAACTAGGGTGCACCGTCCCCTGCTTGCTTCGCTCACTCACCCCTGGGTTTGGTTAACTGTATATACAATTTAAAGAAATTTTATTTTCATTTCATTCATTTACTTCTTGACATTTAACAGTAATGGGATGTAGTGGTGGCTCTGAGGTTAGGGATCTGCACTGGCAATCGGAAGGTTGCCGGTTCGAATCCTGTAATCGAATCCTTGAGCAAGGCCCTTAACCTGCAATTGCTTTGTCCTGGGTATGACGTTAACCTGCATCCATCCTCCAACCTGCAAGGAAAAACTTGGGGGTTGGTGGCAGAATTGGCACTCCAGCCACCATAATCAACCTCGCACTGTTCCACTCCATCTGAACTAGTGTGGTGCTGAGGTATCGTCTATTGAATGGCTGCACTCTGGTCCTAATCTGAATGAGTTGGTTTGTCGTGTGGTGGGTGAGGCAATGCACTATATCAGTGTGTACTCCTAACCTCTAATAACAATAAAGCTGTAGTGAATGAGATATTCCTAACCCCGGTGCGGTACACACTAGCCACTTTGCGTCTCTGCCTCGGAGATGTGGTTGCTCCTCTGAAACCCCCTCTCAAACAGGGATACAATGGGAAAGTCTGTACAGCAGCTGTCCTTTGGTCTCACTTCCTTGTCTCGCAGGACGTTAAAGTATCTTTGAGAAAATCACGTCTCGACCTAGGAGTTTGTTTGTTTTCCTCTTCTCTGTCTCAGCTGGTCAAGCAATCACATTCAGGAATGAAGAACTTCATCTACATCCTAAATCAACTGAAACCGCTATGAACTGTTTAATTTGCTTTTGTATTTTTTCATTAACTTTAACATCAATCTATTTCTGCTCAATGGGATGCCATGTACATTGGCCTAGGTAAAATGTAGATATACTGTATACAGTATATTAATTTTTATAAACAATAGTGGTTAAATTTTGCTTAATATCTGGTTGATTTTTGTATTTAGCATACTTACATTTGGTATATCTTTGCTTATGTTGATTGATCTGTGGAAAGCACCTTGAGTTGCATGTAGATGTGATAAGGTACTATATAAAGTTATTATCAATATATAGATAGGTGTTCAGACATGACAAGACCAAAAGGTACTTTTAGCATGTCATGCTTATAAAGTGCTGCATAATATAGTCATGCCTACCAAAGGTTCTAAATTTTATAAAGAGAAAAAAAAAAAAAAAAACTCAAGGTTTAAAAAGAAAATGGTGGAAAGCACAAAAATGGAGCTGATAAACAACACTAAGGAGAAGCTAGCTGATGCTCCATTTAAGCCACCGACTATCAGTGCTCTGCAGAGGCATGTCTGAAGGCCAGAATTGCTAATTTAGTTAGGAAATGGATGGGGCAAAATTACCAAGAAAAGAACAAAGGAAGCTGGGGGAAAATAACACAATTTATAAAAACTATAAACACTGAAAAACAAAAGTACAATTGTAACGGATCAACTTTTTAGGTTTTGTCTAAAAACTGGAAATTCAATTCCAATTTTAATGTACTTTTCTAGGTTGGTGTCAAATTGATAGCAGACTAGGTTGGTCAGATAAGGCATTTCTCATTCCATCAAAAGTCTCCTGCTCTTGTGAACTTGTCAGGCACTCCTGGGGCAGGTGATCGATGTAATTCCTCCAGTATGTCCTGCGTCTGCTCCCAGAAAGCTGCAGTCTGTATTAAACTTGTATGGCAGGTGCCGGATGGCTGCTTCACTGAGGAGTTCAAACCAAGTCTACTAAATCTGTTTGATCTGGGTGAATTGGGGCTTTTCTCTGGATTGCTGGGTTACTTGCCCTGTCATAGGAAGTCATCCCAGCAACCTCATGCTGCAATCTCATTTCAGCCCCTTACATCTATAATCTATTTCTTTGTGTCCACCTAAAACTCATAACCACACACAAGCACTGGTTCTGAATATTCCAAGAGTGATGCATATAACAGCTAGTGAAGTGGTCTTTTGCTTTTTATACCTTAATCTGGATATACCTTATCCACAGAGATACTTATAAAGAGAACAAAATGTAAAAATGTTGTTTTTAATTGTTTTTGAAACACTCTAATTTATTGATAGTACATCTATTCTAAAGAATATTGAAGAATTTTTA
Organism: Polypterus senegalus; assembly: GCF_016835505.1. Taxonomy (NCBI): domain Eukaryota; kingdom Metazoa; phylum Chordata; class Cladistia; order Polypteriformes; family Polypteridae; genus Polypterus; species Polypterus senegalus. Next base: position 63,163,126 of record NC_053159.1, on the reverse strand, counting down.
AGCTTTGCATCTTTTCACAGTGGCAGGTATGGCTGTGTCTAAGTCTAACCATTAGATAGGCTGAATTATTTATCTTCTGTTTCTCGTTATTTTTTGGACTGTGCACCTGCATTGTCTCATCATTCATTGTCACACCTGTGACAGTGATGTTCTGAATGCCCAGAAACCCCTCAAAAGGGATGTAGGTTCATAGTGAACATTTACATACAATGCTCTCCTTCTGTATCAGGTAGTCAGGTAGGCCACCCCGGTCTTGTTCTGGTCATGTCTGAAACATACAGTTAAGGTATATAAACTCCAGGCTCTGGTTAGTCGTGGTACACTGATATGAATCTCTGTCCACAATCATCTTTCGGTAAAATTTGACTCTGGAAATCACTCATCTTGTCCATGTGATTGCTTTATGTCTTTGCTGCAGCTTTATTGCTTAATATATACCATCTGCTAAGCACTGCATATGATTTTTTATTTGTTTGCTCATATTTCAGTTTACAATGAGGTATGTCCAGTAAATCCTTCAGGAAAGCTAATCCTTGTCATTTTATGTGAATGTGCCAAGTTATTTAAGCTTTTTGTGGCCATGCCGTACAACAAGGGAGTTCCCATTCAAGGCATGGAGCGGGCAGAATAATTTATATTACATTTTCCGGTTACTGACCACTTTTTTTTTTTTTCTGGTATCCAGTGGCCATGCTGTGTGGCACTGTCCGCACTATAAGGACAATCACAGCATCATAGCTTCTTAGACTTTTCATCATATGCAGCCAAAGGTTAATAACTATAACATTTCACTACTGCAGAACGCCCAGTTGGGGCTGGGTGGTGTCTTGGCCTTGAACCCCTGAGAGGTTTATTTTCCCCAGCATCCATAGTTTCTGTAGTTTTTCTTTTCCTCTTCTCGCTAGCCATCTGATCAGAGCATCAGAAACTGGTCACTTATATTGCCATTATCCTAAATTCAATTGTAGTTTGTTCGCCTCTGGTTTCTTCCATTTTTTTTTATTGTACTTTTTCTTTTCTATTTGTAAATAGCTCTGAGCTACACTTTTGCATGAAAATGTGCTCTATGAATACCCTGGAAGAGAGGAGGCTGGGGTGTATAACCCCTCGGTAATAGGAGGATCCCCGTTTTAAAGCATGAGCCAAGATGCCATTCTTTGGTTCAATGCTGAATTGAAAGGCACAGTAACCAAGATACCACACTGTCACTCTTCATTTAACTTGACCAAAACTCCCTTCCGAGAGAACCATGTGCTCCCCACCCTGAGCTCTCATCAGTCACAAATCTGTGCTCGCTCTCAGTACAGCCAATAATTGACTTATTGCAAAAACTGGGTGCACTTAAATTGTACTTCCATTTCCTTTCTTTATATTTGTATTTTTGTTTTCATTGTGAATTGCCTTGTGGTGGTATGCTCTGTGTGGGGTGCAACGTTATATAGACATTGATTAACTGATTAAGCTACAAAGAACAAAACGTCATCAATAAATAACAATGGGTCAGTCACCCCTTTACGATGGTCAACCATGTCTTGGCTCCTGCCAGACTAGGCTTCAGTCCACGACGCCCATCATTTGGATGAGTGTCCAAAACACGGAACTTTAATGACCATACAATGCCATTGTTTTAACTGTTGTCCTTTTCATACCACTAATACCCTTCGCATGTAACACAGAATACTTTAAAATGCGCATTATTCATTCTATTGACGTTTACAAGGCACTACATAAATCGGTATCTCGGGCCAAACCGTCCATGATTGCAGCACCTTCTCTCTGTTTCTGTAATTCTGGCTCTTAATTGGTGCACTCCTGTCCAGCCCTACCTTTACAAATGGACTTGGCTCGGCTCCCACTCGCGGGATATCTGCAATCCGGCGTGTCGCAAATTTCTCAGAGGGGGAGGTAGGAAGGGAAACACTAAAAAGAGGGAGGGGAGGAGTGAGATTCAGAGTGAGCAGTCCGAAGAGTCAGAAGCAGCAGGCCAGCATGTCGCTCACCAAAGCCGTGTCTCTGCCTTCATCCATCCAGATATGCAGGTAGGTGAACCCGGCGGCACCCAAGAGTGTAAGGTGCGGTGATCGCGACTGCTCGCTTCTAACAAACCTTTTAAATTGCAGCCTAAAATCATCATCTATGTTATCTGGGTACATGGATACCGCGTGCAGTTGGAAATTGCAGAAGATTGCATCGCAGGCAGGAATGGAACTGCGCTGGCAATTGTACAATGTATGATGGGGGCTGCATGTATTATTTTCCTAAAACAAGGGCGTTATAAGGTCATTCCAACATTGTTTTTTGGGACATCACAGCGTTGCGTCATAACTGATTCGCATTGCATCACAGCAGAGTATAACCTATTGCACTGGCCGCTAACCGCGTTTTACTTTATTCCACTTGACCGGTATTGCTTGCTTTCCATTTTATATTCTAGAATAGTGGATTGCAGACAGTACCGCGTTGATTTGGTGCCCCCTGCTGGTTAAAAATGCGTCGTCCACACTTCATACTTTGGCAAGCTGAATCACGTGGCAAATCAGAAGACGTGCAGACGGAAAGTCGTTAGGGACGAAAAGGATGCGAGCATGAAAAACAGGATCTGTGTAGGGTTATAAACTTGACAGGGTGCTCGCGTTAAAATATTAATAAATGTCTACAGCCCACAGTATATCATATCTAAGAAATAAGCCACTTATGCAGCATTCTGACGTGTAACCGAAACAAAATCTGACTTCGATACATAAGGAGGACGGAAGTGTGCGCATCGAAGTTGAAACGAGAAGCTAAAATCTGCAAACTGTGTAGGGCACCGGCGCATATGTAAAAGCAGCGGAACAGGTTGCAGCATCAGAGAAGGATGGAGTTGTTGAAGGGAAAGGGGAGGAAAATGTCTGCAAATGTAAGCCACAGAATGCGACAGGAAAGGACATTTGAGTTTTTGGGACGAGAGGAGCTTCACAGACGTCCAATGAAAACTGATGCGACAAAGCTGAATATACAGTACAATAAAAGTGTGGCCCCCTAACACAGCAGTAGTCGTAGTAGTATTCGCTCATACACAGAGAAAGTACAGTGAAATCCTTAATTGTACGGAATGTCTGATCAACATGCAGGCAGCACATAACCACTCGTTGCGGCCTTCTTAAACACCGCGTCAGTCATTTAACAGAGAACATAAGCTTACCGGAACAGCGAGATGTTAAGCGTTAACGAGTATTATCAGTGCTTTGATCCCAGTCTATGATTTATCACCTAATTCCGACTTGAGCAGAGACCGTCTTTTTTTTTTTTTTTTTGCGCCGCACAGAGGCATTTTGTGTGGTGTGTAACAGCCACCCACCCACATTTCCTTCTGGAGAAAATCGCTCAGTTTATATCTGTGTCCACTCGATCTAACTAGGCCTCTAGCTGCAGAGAGCACAACACACTTGCCATTCCAACTACAATAGAAGCAAAGGCCATTTGCTCTGTGATATGTGCTGGGGTCATGTTCTGATCCCACCATTAGCTCTATGGAGTGCAGCACTTTTCCCCCCTTTTTAAGTCTTTTTAAAATGATTATACACCACTAACAGTGTGACTGCTTTTATTAGTCACATTTAATGCTTCCTTTTCGTTCCCATTTTTTCTGTCATTGTTATCAAATACTATTCATATGGAAGCCAGCAGCCCACCCAATTTAATTGTGCTGTGCTCCAGTTGTCCGGATGCTTGATCCAACTGCCCTTGTTACACTTGAAAGCAAACTGCATTAACTCTTCCTCCTTTATGTGTACTGTTTTGTTCTTGTATTGATCACCCACAACATTAAAGATTAGATTTTTTTTTTTTTGTCCCCAGTGTCACACTCCCTTGGTAATGTTTACAATTGCTAGGTGACTTTAGATATTTTTTCCATGTCTAAAAGCACAAATATGGGTTTGTCTAAGTATTAAGCATCTGTTTATTTAGGAAGTTGAAAAGCATCTAAGCTAACGTACTGAGAAATTATGTGGACAAATTTGTTGGTACCTCTGCACAAAAAAGAACTACCCAAAATTGTCTCTGAAATAACTTGAACGTGACAAAAGTAATTAGCACCCATCATTGTTTATTCTGTATTTAAAAAAAAAAAAAATAGACTTTGCATTAGAATTTTCATTCAACAGGATATTTCTAATAATAATGAAAATAACATTGATGAAGATGATGTGACCCTTAACCTAATATTTGTTGTACAACCTTTTAGAGGCAATCGCTGCAAACAAGTAATTCCTGTGGCTCTCGTTGAGACATCTGCACCTGTCAACACTCTTCCTGAACAAACTGCTACAGCTGTGTCATGCTTGAAGGGTGCCTTCTCTAGACTGCATGTTTCTGTTCTGTCTATAGATGTTTAATAGGATTCAAATCGGGGCTCATAGGTCATTTCAGAATAGTCCAATGTTTTGTTCTTAGTCATTCTTGGGTGCTTTTAGCTGTGGGTTTTAGGTTATCCTATTGCAGGACAAATGATCCGTGACTGAGAAAAGCTTTTTCGCATTGGGCAGTAGTAATATCTTGATAGTCTTGAGAAATTGTTTCCTGCACAGACTAAAGGTACCTATGACAGATGCAGCAAAGCAGTTCCAAAACCTAACTGAGCCTCCATGTTTCAAAGTAGGTATGGTGTTTTCTTTGAAAGCTTAATTTTTTTAAATTTGTTTACATGGAGCTGAGTTGACTTGCCTAAAAGCTTCAGTTTTGTCTCTTCTATCCAATGGACATTCTTTATAAAGCATTGTGCTGTAGCATGCATTTTTAGAAAATTCCACTCTGGCGTTTTTTTATATTTTTTTTTAACAGTGGAGTCCTCCTGGTTTGTCTTCTGTTGAGCCCACTGTCACTCAAAACGTGATGGAAGGTGCGATCAGTCTCTGATGGACCTTGACCTTGGAGTTTAGCTTGGCTTTTTGTCCGTCATTCTTATTACCCTTCTACCCATTCTGGGGTTGAGTTTTTTTTTCTTCTTTTGAGGCCTCATCCAGGGATGTTGGCTGCAGTACCATGGACCATAAACTATTGATTAATATTTAATATTTGTAACTGTTGTCACAGGAACATCAAACTGCCTGGAGATGGTATTATAATAGCCTTTGCTATTTAACATTCTTTTCTGCAGGTTTCTTTCCAGTTTCCACAGACAACTTTTTCTCTTTTTTGCTTTCTTTGGTCCATGTTCGATGTGATGATGCAATGATACCAAACAGCAGAATAACTACTTTTCTCCATTTATCAATATAGTTTGAAAAAAATCTCTTGAATCCATATATATATATATATATATATATATATATATATATATATATATATATATATATATATATATATATATATATATATATATATAATTTTTTTTCTCTCTCTCTCTGTAGGGGTAACAGATGTGTTCAAACCATTTCTGAATATCTTTGTAGAATAAACCATAGTTTCTATTTTCACACATGCTTTGTTTTACTCAATGATGTGTCAAAGGTATGCAGGTATATATGGGACATTTGCTTCTCACTTAATCACTTTTCAGGAGATATACATCACTTTTTCCAATGAGCTGCAAGACTACCAACAAATTTGCCCACCTCTGGATATGTATGTGGAGAGTGAGCAATGCCACAGCCTGACTTAAATTGCACAGTGGCCACTGCAGATTAATTTAGTTCTTTTTTCTGAACCCGTCTGTTTTAAGTCCTGTAAGACAGTCTGTCATAACAGCATTGGATGGTAGGCAGAAAGTAGCCCAGGATGGGCTGTCTGACTACTTCAGGACAAACTCAAGCACTCACTCACACTAGTACATAACGTGTTGATTTGGAAATGATGGTTAAACTAACACTGGGATATGTGAGGAATTAGCAGTCCCTGGAGGAGCAAAACCGTGGTATGGTGTAAATCGGCACATTCATCTCCAACAGTCCGTAAATCTAAATTAATTCTTGGGCTCCTGCAACTCTCATGCAGCTAGTTTGACCACTTTCCACTGTTTTTTGGATGGTTCAAGCTTCATTCATCAGTCCGTGTGCATTCAAGCATATTGTACAGGAATATCAACAGCATAGGATATCCAAAAAGGCAGAAGGTTGAATGAAAAGATTGTGATTCAGATTGCAAAGTCCTTTTTAGAATGCAAGAGAAGGGATAGAGCAGTGTTTCCCAACCTCGGTCTTGGATGCACACTGTGGCTGCAGGTTTTTAGTCCAACCGGGTTCCTAATCGGTGACAACACTTGATAGCACTGATCTTATTTAATTAGCTGGTATTTTTCTTTTATTCTACATTCAGAAAAGCACAGCAGCATGATTTTTACATTTATAAAACATTTAGAAATATTTCTGCTTTTACTATAGATTTAAATGCTTAACTCTCTTTTGCTGATTTCTTTATACTTTGCCCTTTCTCTTTGGAGTTTTTTTCCCCTTCATTGTGCCTTATTAATGCCAACTGAGCAGACATGCTGGCAAACACTAAATCAGAGGCTGCAAGTACTTTAGCATTAGCCCCACTAATTAGTAAATAATAGATTAATTAAACAATTAGAACACCTAGAAAAAGTAGAATGAAAATAAAGATGAAAATACATTATTCCCATATAACTGCTTGGTACATTTTAATATATATATGCTAGGGGGCTTGTCCCCTGCTCGCTTCGCTCGCCAACCCCCGTGTTTGGTTTTCCAGATACACACTTTTAAGATTTTTTTGTTTCTTTGTGTTGTTGCTATTTCATTAGTTTCACTTTTATTTCAGAACTTCTGTAAAAACAATATTTGGAATCTTGCGAGTCCCAATATGCTGAATCTTTTTAATGAGGTCAGTGAGACATGTGTTTAATGACTTTGTACCGTAATTCAGGATAGGTTTCTGTTTGGAATTTCAGCACAGAGGAAACGATCTACATCAGCAGTTAATAAATTTTTTAACAAAGTAACCAATAAATGCATGTGCAGTAAACTGTTTTTAAAATTCTCAAGATTCTTTATTTGTCAAATGCATAGTTATACAGGACAACACGCAGTGAAATGCATCCTAATCTGCTTATCAAAAACTGTGCAAAATTAGAATATCAGAGTAACAAAGTCATAGATTAAAAGATAACCGTATAATAGAACATAATAAAGTAAAATTATGTGAATAAAGAATTAAGTGTTAAGGTGCAATAGTGCAGTGATTATTGTTCAAAACCAAAGTTAAGACAGGTGCATAGTTAAATGAGGCAGTTTGTTTGTTTGCGCTACTGCGATCTTTCTTTTTTTTATACTTTCTAATTTTCTTACTTTCATATTCTTTAACTTTCTCGACATGTGTTTGGTGCCAACTTTTTTTTTTTTTTTGTTTTGAGCCTTTCGAATTCCACTGCTTTCATAATCTCTAACCTGCTCTGCATGTGTTTAGTGCCAACGTTTGTAACGTGTTTATGAAGTTCTACTTTGTCTTTTACTCTGTCTTTTAATTCTGAGCCGGATTGGATGTTCTTTTTTCAAATTCCACTTGTTCCGGGCTGATTAATTACTTTCCTTATTTTCTGATTTTGCACCTAGATTATTCTTTTTCTTTTTTGCTTTTTTTTTCTCTCCTATGCTGTTTGAGTCTCTTTTCTCCGTGCTGCTTTCTTCTTCGCTTAGTCGTCGACATTTCGTTTATAACGTACTTTCCTTATACTTGTATGCGCTGAGAGCCCTGGATATGTGTGTGATTAAATTTTAGATTGAATGTTTTTCTGCCTCTTGGCTTATTTGATATTGATTGTAAGTAGGGTGTGTCATGCAAGAATCTCGTGTCCCACGTCATTGCGAGACGGTTCTGGGTCAATCTCTTGACACAAAGTCTCATGTTTAAGGTCCCCGCGAGATGCTTTGTGGCCAATCTCTTTCATCTTGCGGTTTCTTTTGTCTTCCATTATCTTAACGTGAAGATCACATCTCGACGCCCTTGTGTTTCTCTCCAGGATTTTTTTTTAATAGAGAGATTTTTTTTTTTTTACCAAACTTAGTTTTCTAATTTCTATATTATTCCCAAAACGCAGAACTTGGGGGAAATAACAGTTCACTTAATTAGCCCAGGAGTCCAATTTAAAACGGAAGCTGGTTGGAACAAAAACCTACAGCCACAGGGGGGGCCCACAGGACCGAGGTTGGGAAACACTGGGATAGAGGTGTTCAGTCTGAATGCGAGTGTTGGATCTTTGGGGCATTGCACTCGCAGTAAGAGTTGTGTGTCAGCAGTTTGGAATTAATGACCCCAGAGAATCTTATTTGTCACCTCGGCTTAACTAAGATGACAGGGATTTGTTTGGAAGTCGTAGCCTTCAATGCATGCCCTCCACTGTCTGTGGTAGTTTTCACAATTTCTGCGTGGGTGTTTTTGAGGCACTATGATGTCCTGTCCAGCACTGATATAGGTCCAGTGGCCAGTTCTGCTTTAGATTGACACAAAGCAGCCACAGTCACTATTGGTGCGAACTGTGCATATTCTCTAGAAGTCGACTTATTTTTTTCATGTTCTGCCACACTCCCACATCCTAAAGTCTTGTATTCCTTTTTTTGGCAGCTTTGTATTAGACCATCATTGGTGAGTTGCCCTGTGATGGACTGGGACATTGTTTATGGTTGCCTGATGCTGCCAGAATCAATTCCTACAAACATTTTAATAACAAAAATAATTGGGTTCAGAAACTTCTTGCATTATTTAAAGGTTTTGCAGTTTAAGTTTCTGAAAATTACTCTGAAATGGGCTGCAAGTCTAGTCCAACCACAGCAGTCTTTGTCAGCTCGGGCCGAGGTACAGAAACTCTTAGAAATGGGGGTGAATTTTAAGTGAACAACGTACCTAAGCGTCATGACATTGGCGTGTGGGTGGAACCCTCATGCAGACACAGAGAGCGGGTGGGTCAAGCCAGTCCAACACAGGATGCATTTATGTACAAACCAACTCGCACAGCCCTAGCGGGCTAATCTTTGAATTATCAGTAAACCAAACACTAAGTGCAGGATATGTGGAAAATTGTAATATCCCAGAGAAAGTCCAGCCTAAATGGGATAACTGCACACATTCTGTGACTGGGCCGAGGTTCAAACCCTGCTACCCAGAGCTGTGAGGCTACATTGCTAGTCACTGCGCCACCATACTGCCCGTTTCTCATTTTATGTCAATGAGACGTGCTGTGAAAAGATCAATTTAATTGGTTTCCTACCATAAGATTTGCAGGTTAGATTAACTTATTAATGGAATTGTATTTACAGTATGCTCATTTTATTACACCTCCTCTTATGTATTGAATTTCTTTTTGATTTTGTTTATTTTTTTCTCTGAAGGAGATATAGCATGGTGGACAAAAGTGCATTTTATCACAATACAGTCTATTAGATTGACCACCAGTAGATCCTATGGTAGATCTCAATGTCGTCTTTCATGAAGCTCGTAACTGATTGCCAGCAATGTGTCTGATTTACTCGGTACAGCATTAATAGACACTTAAATCATTCTTTTGTTAAGTCTGTAAATGTACAGTGTTTAAGTTATTATTTAAATAGACAAGCAACTGTGAATCCTTTTACAATCTTTCTAAATCCAAGACATTGTTCCAGAATTCCACTCTGGGTTGCATCTATCTTAGATGCACGTTTGTGCAGGGTGCTGGGCTTTTTTTCTGACTGTTTTACAAATCCCACAGAAAGTTTCATGACCTTCTCCTTGGAGAGGAGACTGCCGGTCTAATGCACATTTTTCTTCTCCACAGGCATATTTGGACTCACTTTAGAAGAGCATGTGCCACCATAAGTGGTTACAGGTGCGCTGCGCTTTTTTGTATGCACTTGGTCACTCTATCAGGTAACCCAGAGCGGGCAAGCAGAGACTGGATTGAGGGGCAACTTACTTCTTTAACCTTGCTGACTAACTGGTGCCCGCATGTGCTTTTTCCTTTCTACTCGTGTTTAATTTTTTTTTTTTGGTTTTGTTTTCATATCTGTCTCTTTCCAACTGCACACATTTAAAAAACTGTTACTCTACTTATAAGAAAGTAGAACAACTTAACACCATTAATTAAAGGCACCAAGTAAAGCCATCCTTAGTTACATCATTGAAACCAATGTTATTATCATTAAATGTTTTATGAAGCAATCCAAGATTTTAAGGTAGATTAGAAACTTGGTTCAGAAACAAAATTAAAAAGAGGGGACAGTATAGGAATACTCTACCCAAAAATTAGTATATTTCTTTTTCATATGTTACTTGCCCTGTATAATGTGTAGATAAAAAAAATGTTAGAGTACAATGTGACAGTTTCTGATATAACAGAGGGCTGTGGTGTCCAGCACTAGACAACAGCAAACAATATAAAAAAGTCCTTGGAGAAAATCTTGTTGTTCATGTCACATAATGCACATGTCAAGTCATACAGTTGTATGTTCACCACATCCCAAACATATGTATTTTTACATACAGTATGTACATATAGTTTATATATAATCTTGAACTGTTCCTTGAAGAGAGAAATTCACTTTTTAAACTGTAAGATAATGTAAAACATCTTTGTCATTGTGTGGATTAGAATATTTCCTGTTACGCAAGGCAAGTTTTCTTTGTGCAAGCAGTGTGTGATAGGAGATCACAGTAGATTTCCAGTATATAATTTTCTCATCCAGTGTTAATCCACTTAAAGGGGTTGGGACTGATTATAGATTCAAGGTTATCTGAGCAAAAATTTTAAATCCAAATGGTGTGACAATAGAGCACTCCCAAAATGTACAACTTGGCAAGGCAGACCTCTGTTAAGTGTTTTTTATTAAAATCAGTTTGCAATGAGAGATGTTGCATGATGTATGAGTATTAGCATGATTATAGCATACTTTGCACAAAATGAACAGGAATGTATTTTCTGAATAAAATTCCTATCATTCCCTGAGGGCATCTAATGATATCTGGAAGTACAGTATCTCTAACTCTAAGGCAACCCCCAATACCGTTACTGACAAGGCACCAGAAGGAAGAATTTGTTCCCATAGATATGCGTTTTATGACATTCAAATGAGCTGATCAGAGTAAAATATTTGGACAGACCAAAATTAAAATGATTTTAGAATTTCTGTGGGGATATTTCTGGTGAATAAATCTGCATTGTGAAATTCAAGACCTTATGTGATATGCAAGAGCTAAACTGGCACTGGTCTATTACAACCTGTCTTTGCTGCGGATAAGCCATAGGAATCAATTAGTATGGATTTCATCACCGATATTTCATTCTCTCCATATCTGCTATCCTCAAGTTAGAGGATAATTTTTCTAAAAGTGTTCATTTGTCTCCTAAAGGAAACTTCCCACAGCAAAAGAGTTTGTGGATACCTTCATTATGAAGGTTTATATGGTGGGTGGCTTGACTCTTCCTTATAGAGAGGGTGGAAAGCAATCCCGTCTGGGGGAGGCCTGGAGTAGAGCCATTGACACTCTTCGTTAAGAGGAGGCAATTGAGGTTGGTCAGGCATCTGCATCCCTGTGGAGATTTAATTTGCATGACCACCTTGGATGAGACCCCTGGGAAGACCCAGGGCTTTCTGGGGGGATTATATCACACATGGTATCCCACAGTATGAGCTGGCAAATGTGGCTGGGTAAAGGGATGGGTGGATATATGTTTGTATGTATGATATGACTGTTGCCCCTGCAACCTGGTTTTGGGTAAACTATGGAAAATGAGGTTTTAGGTTACCTTGGGTTATTTTTCAGTTATCTCTGACAGGCAAACTCTATTTGTTTGTTTTTGGAAGGTCCTTTTTTTTTTTTTTTTTTTAAAAAAGGCTTTGTCCCCTGCTCGCTTATCTCGCCAACCCGATCCCAGCCCCCATTGGGAAGAGGGGGGCTGAATATCCTCCAAGGAGATGTGGTCGCTCTTCTGAAACCCCCTCTTAAACGGTGATACATTTGGAAACTTTTTTATTTTTTTTTACCTCCTCTTTGCTCGATCAGCTGCTGGCTTGCTGGTGCTGCCATGCCACGTGATCTGCGGCTCACTTCTGTCATATCATTTATGTCCATATATTTGATCTCTCTTCACTTTTACCTTTTCATCAATATTGCATTGAATTTTGATTCAGTGTTTGGAATTGCATCGTGGCAACACAATGTATAACTGCCTGTGAGTGAATATCGTTTCTTTCTGTCTACAAGAAATGTGTCTGACGCTGGCACTCGCACAAATGAGAAATAATTTCTCTCATGGGATTTCACTTTCACCACACAACAAGTCTTTTAATTCTCACAGATTTGCCTTTTAATTGGGAAGAAATACTACTTTTTCCCTGATGGCAACATGAATTATATGATCTACAAGTCTCTGACTTAAATCTGAGCAATATATTCAATCTCTTTTTGCTGTTCCTTTGTTTCACTGAGTAATTTGTTTGTTTGTGCTAATGCGATCTTTACGATCCTTTTTTTTTTTTTTTTTTGAGACTTTTGAATTTTCATACTTCCATTATCTAACCTGCTGTGCATGTGTTCTGCGCCAACGTTTTTGAATTCTTTACCACATTCTAATTTGTCATCTACTCTGTTTTATTTCTGGTCTCGGGCATGGTTAAATCTCTTGGTACAAAGACTCGTAAGCCGTGAAAGTGTTGCTCTGAGAAAATCACGTCTCTTTACCTTCTAAGAATTTTTTTTTCCCTTTATGATAGAGAGACTTGATACTGCTTAAATCTAATCTATGGTTATCCCCAGGATAGTTGGCAGAATGACTAGGTCAATAAGGATTTGGAAAAGTTACCTGCGGTGTACAATTGACCGTTCAAAATGTTTGGAGTTTGATTTTTACCAGGGGCTGAATTTGCAAAGAACATTCTCTACCAGTCTTCTATTTGAGTGTCATCCAATGGATGTCTCCCCAGTTTTAATGCCAATTTGTTGGAGCTTGATTTGATATATTCTGCAGTCCCTAGTTTGGCCAGGTTCTTGGTTAGGTTGCAGGAGATGTTGAAGCTAGCTTGAGAGAATCTATAGAAGTTGGAAAATTCTGACAAGGAATTTGTAGATCACAAGAGAAGAGTTGGGCTTGAAGGTATGGCTTGCCATGTGAGAGATTTTGCCAGAGCATTCAGGCTCAGAAAACTGCACCTCCGCATATTGGACTGTATATGTTATTAAAACAAGTTGGACCAGGTTCTTCAAACTGGTATTTCCTGCTCATATTAAGATACACCAAATGTTTCATGCCTCCAGAATGAAGCCTGTACATTTGTCCTTTATTTTAAGTCAATATCCCCACCACACCCAGTAAAGGTGGGTGATCAAACGAATACAAGATGCAACACTTTTTTGTACTCTCTATTGATTTTTTTTTTTTTGGTAGATCATCTTGTTGACTAGTAAGCTTATATCCCCAGAAAGAGTGTTGTGTTTTTTTTTTTTTTTTTTGAGTTCCTTTTGAAGATGTTAATGCCCCATTATTTTTGTTTTCCTTCCATTTTTGTTTTTCTAGGGAAGCAGAATGGTACATATTTAAATTCTGTATACTTTGGATAAATGTGCTTTTCAGGAACGTTTGCTAATTAAGAAGCCTTTGCTTTGAATTGTATTAATAATTTTTAATGTTGTATTTTTTTGTTTCTCAGTGGGAGCCACGAATACTCAGATACATCACGTGGTTTCTAGAAATAGTGTATTTGATGTCACCAGCACAGTGCTTTAAAAGTGGTGCTTCCTGCTTGACTGCATTTTTAGATATGAATTCATTTTAAAGACTCAACGAACGATAATGAAAATCTAGCAATCATGTTTTTTTGATTTAGAAGTTGGTATAACATTTTGAGTTTAGTGCTTCATATAGAATTAAACCGCCAATCAAATAAGATAGATCAAAGGCCTGACCCACTTAAACTACTAATTACATTAATGACTGTTGAACACATCCTCGTGAAGGGAATTGTGTGTATTTTTTCTCAGTTTGTTATAATAAAGAACATGAATTACATTACTTCTAGAAGGTAGATAAGAATTCAGCCAGTTGAGCATAATGCATCTTCATACTAGTAGGGTGGTATAGAATATTATTCAGTTTTTTCATAGGTCAGTTTTACCCCATCTGATGTTACTCCAGATATTGCTACTAAAGCATTAGGATTGATTTTAGATCAAAAGCTTTTCGAAATGTTTTAAACAAAAAGCGATGCGGGCGCTTGATGACTTCAGGTTTGATGCTGTCCTAAATACATTTTAGACAATTTTATGCAATATATGTAGGAGTAATGAACAATTTTTGTTTGAATTATAGTGTTTGGCGCACATTGAACTTATTTTTTTTTTTTTGGACTGGATAAATTTCATTACTTTTTAGGAAGCTTTAATTAAAACATCTAATTTTCATTGTTCTTTCTTTAAGATCAAACAATAAATTCCTTCACATTTGTTCATACACTCTGGAGTAGCTATCTAGCTCTTCATCCAGATCGACTGGTATCACCTCAGAGTTGTATATAATAAGTAATTGTACAATCTAGGGCAGCAGATAAGAGCTTCTATACTTTAAAATGAATTCCCACATTCCTTCCATACCATTACAAACTGGTGAAATTAGGGATTACTGGTAAATTGAGTGGCAGTTAATGCTGACTAGAACACCGAGAAAAGAAGACCATGAAGATTTTGAATGAGATTTCATTTCCATGGCTAACTAAGTAGGTGTGCCTTTGTGAACTTCTACCATTTTTCATTGTTCTTTTTTTCTTTTCTATATGAATATTTGTATCTCAGTAATAGAACTGAACATTTAATTAGTGCCATAAAATAAATATAATATGGATTGTCCCGGAGTAAAAAATCTTCAGTTTTTAAGTTAAGTTGCAATTTGCTGAAATGATCCAGGATGAACTATAAGGCAACTTGACTGAAAAGGAATTTACAGGGCCCTTAAAACAATGTAACTACTGGGCAAAATACTAAACATGGAAAGCATCCTTTTTTTTTTTTATATATACATTCTTCCTGTATTGTACTGGTAATTTATGACTTGAATGCATCGGTTTCACTCAGCTTTGCAACTTAATGATGGAAGAGAATGGAAAGCAGTGTGGATACACACAAGATGAAATCTCTCTCTGTCAGTTTACAATTTAATAGTAAAACAGATATGCAACGGATCAAAGCCTTTGAGCAGAGCCAGGACAGCTAGCCAGTCAAATATGTATAATGTCACATGTCCTGGAGCCCCCACCTGGACTTTCAACATAAGTAATGCCATGTCTGAAGGGCTAGGGAGGAGAACAACCTAGGAAGCTAATGTCGAAGACCAAAGCATGTCTCGGGGAGAGAGAGAAACCTTTTCATCTTAATGTCGGTGAATGTAAACGTATGCATTGTGCTGGTGGTTAAATTAAAAAGCTGCTTTGGATAACCATCTACTCATGACATTGGTGATCTTCAGTTAGCTTTTCTAAGACTATATCCAGACCTTTGCTGTTTATTTTCTATTATGCTTTCTTCTATTGGCATTATTATACTTTATTAAATACCACATTGCTTTTACATAACTTTTACTTTGTGTTTATATCTTGCGTGATTAAAGTAAATATTCGGGCACCTGATGCAGGGCAAAATGCCATTTGTTCTTCTATTGAGGTGCAACAACTCAGCCTTGATAACCATAACCCTGTAGCAAAGAACAAGTGTGGTAGAAGTAAGACAGTGTTGCGCGGTAAGTGGCATATAACCAAAAGGTGTACGAGTCTTCATTTGTCTTTTGGATACCGGTACATTGGTTAGTGCCTGAAATAGGAAAGTCCCTTTGTGGAGTACTGAGGAGTGACATGCATTAGATTTCACTCTTGCATAATTATGTGGATGGATTCCTATCTGGAATGTTATAAAGTGACTGGCAGCTTGGCATTACTTATGCATAGTTGTGTGACTAGAATCTGAGTGTGTTTGTATCAGTGTGTTATTTTTTTAGGTGCAGGAGTAGACCAACTTAGTAACACACTTGGTAAGTCTCACAGATCTCTCAGTAATACGGGGATACTCTGAAAAATATACAAGTGCTTTGGAAGGATACTCCTTTTAACTATATTCTTCTGGCTAAAGCAAAATGTAGGGAGGACCATCTGTTAACATCTTTATCTTATTACTGACATGTTTTAAAGTAATAATTTAAAGAAAATGTATTCCCAGGTATTTAAACTGTTATGATACATCCATTGGAGTTCATTGAAAAATGCATAATCGAATTGAATTGATGTAATGAAACCCTTGCAAATGTAATACTAATGGCACGAATGAGTATTAAATATAACTCCTTATCATCATATAGGGATATTTCTGTTTAACACCTTACTGTATGATCCTCCCTGACTGTTTACAGAGAAGGATAACCAGTAGCTCAACAGAAATTGCAAAAAAATTTCTGATAATAGACACCTTTATCTGGGTCCATATTCTAATTTGAAGTGGACTAAATTTATAGTATTTACTGTAGTAGTGCGGCACAGCTAAATCCATGCAGATATATTGGGACCAAAACAAATTTGCAGAATGTCATGAATAGATAATGGCTATTTCTAAGCTTTTTTCTGCAGTCAAAGATGGTAAGAGCCCTGGCAATTTAGATTCTATAGGAGAATGTATTACATTAAACAATTGCGAAAAGTTAGATGTAATTTTATAGCGAGGAACGCTTTCTCTGTTCTTTTAGCTAAATCTTTCACCAGAGTCTTAATTTTTTTTTATTCAAAAGTGTGATATGATGCACTTTTTTTTTTTTTTTTAAATGAATTGATGCATGGCATAATGTTTTAGAAGAATTTTACTTTCTCCAGATTTCAATAATTTGTCGCAAAGCAGCACAGAGTAAACTTTTTAAAATAAAATTCCACTGGAAAGATGAGGTGTTTAATTTTTAAGTTATTATTTAACAAACCACTGTTTCTGAGAGGAGATATTATAGCAGAGATTAGCTTTAATCTTAGTATCTGCAGGGAGATGTAACCCCTCGTCTGGGACACATTCCTGCTACTCCACTAACCCACACATCCCCTTGTTATATCCACCTCCTTGGCACTTAAATATTGCTTATGGGACTGCCATCCTTTTACCAGTATACTGTTGCTCATTGTTTCAAACTTCTAAACTCACATTTAAAACAAAAAGCCAACAGAAGTATGCATTTGAATGTTAGATTATTGCTTAGTATTCGAGCTATAAATGCTTGCTAGGATAGTTTTTGACACTGACAACTTGCACATATTTTAAATAGAACTAACCAACCTGCAGCGTAGCATACGCCACATATAATTATTTATTGATGAGTGAACACTTCCTGAAAGACACAGTTGTCCAAATGGGGAGGGTTTGAGGATACAACAGTCTGTGAGTGAAAAGATGGAACTCGGGAGAGAGCAACATACAATTATCCGTGAGTGAAAACGGGTTTTGGCAGATATTTTTTTTGAAAGTTTGTCCTTGTGCCTTGTTAATAGTCATTGCAAATGCCAATCTAACAGGAAATTGTCTGCGTGTAAAAGTAAAAGGCAAATTAGAATCTGATGGGGGTTAGGGAAATCCGGGGAATAAGGACAGTTCGTGAGGTAGAAGATGTGATAGTCTTACACTCCAGTACATTGTGGTGAATGCTGGTAACAAAGTCTAGTGCCATTACAGAGACCTTTTGCTGGCATGAGGTTCCTGAGAAGCATGATGACTAAACCAATTTTAATTTTGAGTTTTTGCAAAGGCATGCCAGTGGGAGTAAGACTTAAGAAATTCTTTGGGGAATGCAAGCTGATCTGCAGGATAGTCTGTGACGATGGAGTCAACGCTGGTGAAAGTTACTTAGTTGTTTGGGATAAGTTTCAGCACCTGTTCATTAAGGTGTAGTGAGTCTTCGTTGGTGACGCTTAATATAGCTCGTGTACTGAGTTGTTCCAGAGTGACAGTTGAGAAGTCGATGTCGCCATATAATTGCCTCGAGAGCAATGTTGAAAACCTGTGAAGGGTGAGAGTTGGCGGGCGGGGCCTTGTCGTGCGTTCCCCATGATGTGTGAGGAGGGTTAGAGTGAGCGTTCGTGGGTCTTTCATGCGTAACTCATGGGCGGGGATCTGTGAGTTGGCAGTCGTGGCTCCCTGTCTTGCGTGCGGTGAAAAGTCAACGTGGCTCACAGGGTTATTTGGACTTTTGCATAGACGAAAGTGACTGAGGCTGTGTTTGGTGAGTAGTTGTGTGCGGGCACATGTGCAGGCAGTGCACATGCCTTGAGAGCGATGCTGGACGGGGGAGGACGGTTACAACTGTCGTGCGTGGCTCTGTGGTGCGTATCCCATGGTCTTGGAGTTGGTGAGTGGGGCTCTGTGAGTTGGCAGGCATGGCTCTCTGTCTTGCTTGCGCTCACTGTCTTAGAGAGAGAGAGAAGATAAGTCAGTACTTGCATGCATATTTTTTGTCCACAGTACATAACATGGTGTAGGACACTCATGTCCTGTCCATGTCTCCCGAGTTGAGCCTAGTGCTGTGAGAATAATAGACTTTAGCCCTGGTAACAAATAAACCACATTAAAGTGGGTTAAGAAAATGGATGGAAATGATTCTTTATTTTATTTGAAACTAGCAAAATACCCGCGCTTCGCAACGGAGAAGTAGTGTGTTAAAGAAGTAATGAAAAAGAAAAGGAAACATTTTGAAAATAACGTAACATTATTGTCAATGTAATTGTTTTGTCACTGTTGTGCATGATGAGTGTTGCTGTCATATAGAGAGAGATATAGAGATATCTCCATACATCCACATATATATATATATATATATATATAAACACACACACTCACTCACTCTTTGGGGTGCAAGCAACTGTTTCTGGGGGTGCCAGAATCCATCAAGGAAGAAAAATGAAAAACATTATTTGTACAAAATCTTTATTTATCCATTCCTAAATAATTAAATGGGCAGACTATTTCATATCAGTGCAATACGCTTTTTGTTAAAACGGATGACTCCCGCTCTTACGTGCAAGTCTGCGTGGATATTATGAACTATCGTATCTGTTCAAGTTCTATTTAAATTTTAAATAGAAGGAATTTTTATTTAGTCAACAGAAATATCTTTGGTAGGAATGCAAGTTAAATGTAGGCATCATTGCATTAATTTTTCTTCACCATACAAATGTAAAGAGTAAATTCGCCTTGCATTCCAACCAAAGATATTTGTGTTGACTAAATAGAACTTGAAAAGATATATTTTTTTGAATGTGATTGCGCAATTCAGATCGAGTTGACGCGCACCGACGCATCGAGCCCGCGTGCTATTGTGGTTTTGCCTGCGTGCCTCAATAAGTCACCCTCCCCTGGCTCTTACTTTTTTACCGTTCATCTAATGAATACACTGAGTATGGCTTTACCAAAATAATCATTGATGGTGAGTAAAGTATCCATTATTCATAAAGCTTCAATTGGTGATCTGTCTTTCTGCGTTAACCGCATATTTTTTCATACATCTCAAACCAAGGGGATGCGAGGGTAAAATGAATCAGGAAGCGCGCGTACATACTCAGTGCAGGCGAAGCCTCTACCATTGCGCCATGGCGTGTGGTTTGTCTATTTGAGAGTATGTAGATCGGTCTCTCTCTCTCTCTCTCCCTCCCTCTCTGCTTCGCAGCGGAGAAGTACTGTGTTAAAGAAGTTATGAAAAAGAAAAGGGAACATTTTAAAAATAACGTAACATGATCTATACTAATAAAAGGCAAAGCCCTCACTCATCACTAATTCTCCAACTTCCCATGTAAGTAGAAAGCTGAAATTTGACAGGCTTATTCCTTACAGCTTACTTACAAAAGTTAAGCAGGTTTCATTTCGCAATTCTACACGTAACGGTCATAACAGTCGACAATGTCCGCCATGTTGAACTTTCTTATTTATGGCCCCATCTTCACGAAATTTGGTAGGCGGCTTCCCTGCGCTAACCGAAACCGATGTACTTACTTATTTCGGTGGTATGATGCCACTGTCGGCCGCCATATTGAACTTTCCAACGTCCCTAATTCTTCAACTTCCCATGTAGGTAGAAGGCTGAAATTTGGCAGGCTCATTCCTTACAGCTTACTTACAAAAGTTTAGCAGGTTTCATTTCGAAATTTTACGCGTAACGGTCAACAACGTCCGCCATGTTGAACTTTATTTATGGCCCCATCTTCTTGAAATTTGGTAGGTGGCTTCCCTGCACTAACTGAAACCATTGTACGTACTTATTTCGGTGGTATGATGCCACTGTTGGCTGCCATATTGAACTTTTCAACAGTCTTTGTTACTTATGGGCCCATCTTCAAGAAATTTGGTACACGGGTTCCCAACGCTAACTGAATCCTACTTACGTACATATATACGTCCATAGCCTGCACCTCGGCCACCGTGTGAGGTGGCATTGGGTTCCCACATCCCAACGCCTCCCACGTTGTTGGCTGCCTGAATATATAATAAGGTCGTCCGTCGCTCCGGTCTCTACGTTCCCTTCCTTGCTTCGCCACGGGATTCACGTCTCCCTACTGATAACTACAGTCTTTTTGTTTAATCCACGGCTTCTCTGCTGTTTTATTGTTTGTTTATTACAATTATAGTTATTGTATAGGTATTTTAGACTTACTTTACATTTCTCAGGTCCCCATTTCCTTTATCATTCCAACACCCATTACCATGTCTATCGAGGTGATCACTATCGATCAAAGAACTGTCACTTACGGAGTGGTTTCCATGCCCGGAGATGGACCTACTTTTTCCATTCTCTTTGTTACATATTGCACTGCCATATCAGGCTCACTCTTGATATGCGGAGGAACATTGTGTCTTATATATTGAATGACTGGGACAGGTTCAAGGTGTGGACTGATGACGGTACAGGAGATAATTATACTACACAGGAGCACTAGAAGAGTGAAATGCTTAAGCCCTATGGTTCTGCTTGTGAGTTGATGGCTGCCGCTGAATTGTTCGGTTGTCGCTTTCAAGTGTACTGAAATGGCCAAATATTTTACACCTTTCGACAACTGCCAATGCCTCTTAAACATCTTAGATTCACAGGTGACGATTTCAGTAGTGGACACTTTGATGTTTATGAATGTTTAAACTCTCAAAAGCTGGATGTGATTTTATCGATGAAACCGATTGTGTGCTTACAACGCTTGACAGATGCCGAATGTCACTTCAACACAACAAATCCTGCAAATACTGTCGTAATTGAAACAACCCATGAAACTGAAACCGATTAAGGAGTAAGCTCAGCACACAGCTTGGTCATGTTACAACCGGAGGGCCGAACTGACAACATGGTATACAAAGAGATCCTTAACAATTAATTTATTGGCATATTTTCCTTCAGTTTAAAAAGGTTTAATTTTCTTCTTAATAAAAATTTTAATGCAGTACTTCGCTGCTGCGAAGCGTGGGTGTTTTGCTAGTTGTCAATATACAGTAATTGTTTTGTGAGTGTTATGAGTGTTGCTGTCATCAAGAATTTGATTATCATTATTTCTTTCAATCAGGTTCGTATTTGTACGATGTGTTGTGTTCAAGTTACATT
Source organism: Polypterus senegalus (assembly GCF_016835505.1). Lineage (NCBI taxonomy): Eukaryota > Metazoa > Chordata > Cladistia > Polypteriformes > Polypteridae > Polypterus > Polypterus senegalus. The sequence continues at coordinate 63,141,570 of NC_053159.1, read as the reverse complement.
CCGTGTTTGTCAATCGTTGTAAAGATAACGGGTTTCATTCATCGATTCGTTTCTTACTGCATCAATAAACAGCTCGTCTTCCTCTATCTGAGACGTGACACACTGCATGCACAGGTTTTTTTTTACACTGTCTTCCTTTAGCGGGTCATTGACTTTTTCCACTGTGTACTTTGTTTCTACAGTAGCTGCACTTATGAATATGCTTGTATGAAACACACGCTTCATATTTTTTTGCTGCCTTCTCAATTGTATAATTCTGTTTTTGTTCAGCACTCTTTGGAACTGTTGCTTTTTGTCTGTGCACTGCGTCAGTTCACGTGAGCTGCTCGGTGTACATGCATCAAAGTTTCCCAGCTGTGCTGGTGCCATCTCGTGTTATGTCCACGGCTGCATTTAATGTTAGCTAACACCCGGCACTTAAAAGTTTCTCTTGCAGTTTCGCTGAGTTTGTGCCAAACACCACCCTGACCCTCTCATCTTCGTCTGCATAAGCACAGTCCTTCACCTGTGAATATTTAGCGGCAGTGTTTCTATTGGATTGCCGCTGACAGATGGCCTTATATGGGCAGGCACTAAATTTATGTGGGAGGTGTAACTCCACCTCCCACGGGCATCGAGCAGAAGTCTATTATAGTATATGGACGAAAAAATAGGTTCCAGTTATGACCATTACATGTAGAATTTCGAAATGAAACCTGTCCAACTTTTGTAAGTAAGCTGTAAGGAATGAGCCTGCCAAATTTCAGCCTTCTACCTACATGGGAAGTTGGAGAATTAGTGATGAGTCAGTGAGTGAGTGAGTCAGTGAGGGCTTTGCCTTTTATTAGTATAAATTATTTTTATTATTCAGTGTGTAATAAAATGAAATGCTTTCATACTTTTTGATCTTCATCTATTATATATGTGCAATATTTTAAAAATTCTTCAAATCATTACACTTCCTGTAGCAGAACATATATTAAGTTCAAATCCTTAATACTTGCCTACAGAGCAGTCAATGGATCAGCACCTGTATATAAGGAGACACTTTTGAGGGAGTGGCGCAGTGGTTCATGTCCTGGGTCCTTTCTGCATGGACTTTGCATGTTCTCCCCGTGTCTATATGGGTTTCCACTGGGTGCTCTGGTTTCCTCCCAAAGTCCACAGTCCATGCAAGTTAGATGAATTTTAAAGACTAAATTGGTCTGTGTATTTGCCCTGTGATGGATTGGCACCCGTGACCCTGGTCTGGATTAAGCAGGATAGAAAATGACATGACACTTAAGAGGTTCTATGCTGATTCTTGACCACATGGGTCTGCTGTTAAATAATGTCTGATAATGCTCACATCAATTTGAAATTTGGACTTTCTCACTGTGCTTTAAAAAATGTTTGAAGACTTTTATTGATTGGTAGATTTCTGTTTCTGATAATAGCTATTAGGTTTTATAACCTAGGAGTTATAACCAGATTGTATGTTGTTCTGAGTTCTTCACTTGTGGTAATCAATTTTGTACCATAGTCCTATAACAGTTGTACTAAACAGTCCCCCAGACTGATGTTCACTTGATTATGTTGACCTCTTTTGTAAGTCACTTTGATTTAAAAGTGTCTGCTAAGCAAATGGAAATAATTGTTTTGACTGTAGGAGATTGAAATATTAATAAATATTAATTTGTTTTCTCCTTGCATACTGGAAAAGTTTTTTAAAATATGAGTGAATGGGGTCAGCACCACTTCATTCAGTGCTTGTTTTAGTTCTGAGCTGTACATTTGCATGTGGTGATGTGATGGGTTTAGCTGTGAAAAAGAATTGGCCAGTGCAAAGTGATAAGCTTCCTCTCAGTCTGTTTATTCTTAATGAGGATTTCAGTTTTAAATGCGGTAATTTGTTTCTTTTTTTTAACTTGCCTTTTAGTACTTTATTTATTTTGTCCCATTAATTAGGTGGTGTACTTGGAGGTATAAGACAGTATATTTGCCATGTCATGCTTTCTGGACATGATTTTGTATATATGATTTTCTACAGAATATAAAGTTTAGCTTTGATCAAATGTGCTTTGTCATTCAGTGATTGTTGAATTATTAAATTAATGTTAATTTTTATGTGCAGTGTTTGATTTCAGTTTATATCGACCAGCAGCCAGAACTCTGAGGTAGATCATAGTAATTTTGTGCAAGTTCTGTAATGTAGGTAAACATTGAACAGGCTTACCTGAATCACAAAACATGAGTGTTCCATTGCTGACAGATATGCAGTTCCATCGAGACAAGATGCTGAAAAGACCAAGTGCTGCTGATAAATGGCTGTTTTAATTGGTGGTCTCCGAACGAGTTTTTCAACACTTGTCCATCAAAGTATTCCATTTGTTGCTTCATCTTTCTTTCTGACAGGCTCATGTGCAGCCTTTAAGGCAGTGTGTCGACTGTTCAAAGCTGACAGCCTTTACAGCAGACTGTGGCTTTATTTATTCTGTTAAACAGGTGAATATGGAATTTTGATTAGCCACCTGTCCTTTCATTTGCTTTTGTTGTTGCTAGGAACACTTTGTACCTCAGTGGTTTAAAAAGACAAACTTGCTGTTGGAGACTGACACATGGTTCATTGCATTAAAATTCTGATTGCTACAATATACTTAATTTAAAAAAAAAAAAAAAATTAATAATGAAGTGATGACTTTAAAGGTCTGAATCCTTCAAGGTCTTGCCTGTATCATTGTTTTTCTTAATTACCTCTTCCTTATGTGTGTCAGTCGTCCATGTTTATGACTTTTTGATTTTTGATTTGACTTTACCTGAGCTAATGGATGCAGCCTAGTGTTTTTTTTTTTTGGTTTTTTTTTTGCACAAGACCTAAATGACTCAATAAGGACTCCTCTATCTTTACGTAAAAAGAATGCACAAGACAAGCTGAAGTGGGACATCCGAAAGTGAACCCATAATTCTTTGGGAAAACAAAAAAATGTCTAACAGTCTTCTCACACACAAGTCCTGTTAACCAGTACATAATAAGGAAGTGGTGGTGGCTCTAAGCAGTTCCACCAAGAAGAGGCAGGTTCAGGGTGACCATATTGGAAGTGACATTGGGCTTCCTTGCACCATAAGTATTCTGGTCTGATGGTAAAAGAGGAGAAGCATTAGGGGACAGCGCCAAACCTTGACTCAGAGTGGAATTATATCTACGCGAGCCCTGAAGTTGTCTTGACAGTGTCTAGGGCTTTCCTTTCTTGTGTGATACAGTGGAATTATTTTGCCCCTTTACCATTTTGCATCTACCGAGTATCTCACACTCACCCACTGAGTACTGAGGACGTGACTCTCTGTGTGTGCGTGTGTGTGCGTGTGTGTGCGTGTGTGTGCGTGTGTGTGCGTGTGTGTGCGTGTGTGTGTGTGTGTGTGGTGTGTGTGTGTGCGTGCGTGCGCGCATGCGTGCAAGGACTTTCTTTTTTTTGTGTTTGCATACAACTTTAGCAAACAAACCACTCATTGAATTTGCCACTGGGTATTTTTGAGTGCAGCAATGTAAAGTACTTCCATCCATGCTTGTCAGCTACTTTGAAACAATGTGTTAGGAAGCACCTAATGAAAGAAGCCCAGTTTAAGAATATAAGAAAAATAATAGTAACACTAACACTGCAGAAAATAAACCACTGGCTAGAGTTTAATAGTAGGTTAATGAGTCATTATTTTCTTTAACCTTTCCCTATCAAATAAAAGATAACTGCAAGATTGATCATACAGTACAATACATGAGACAAATTTTTTACTTTTCAGGGAACACTTAATATAAAATTTTGTGGTTTTGGGGGTTAGGTTCACAGGGGCAGTGCTGCCCATAATGATGATGGAATGCCAAAATATACTGTTCAAAAGCAATTGGGGGGGTGTTTAAAAATAAAATAAATAGATAATACAAAAGTAGAAAATGAACAGTAAAACTGAGTAAATGAGCTGCCTTCCTGGTGCTCTCCAAATAGTTGTCAGTCACGGTGTCTTGCACAGAGCATTCCTACACCTGTCCTGCCAATGTACTGACATTTACCCATCATTTGAACCCTTGTGTCCACTCGTTCGCTGACTCAACTTGCAGAGCAACTGGCTTTAAAACCTCCTGACTTTACTTTTGGTATTGGGGTAATCCAACTTTTGTAACCAGTACACCAGTGTAGCAGCCCCTTTAGTGTTCCTACACTCCGGAGTCTTTTGTTGCCTCAAAAATGCAAAAAAGGTTAAGAATTTCCACAAGTTCCATATTTTTCATGTATCACTTTTAATTATTCATTTTTTTCATTATTTACTTGTTTTTTTTCGTCATGACAGTCATTCCAAGAACTCTCTTGGGAGCTTTTTTGCCATTTGCATCAACATTTTGCCATATGTGGCCATATTGTGCTTATTAGATTGGTTGCTACCATGTTACTGACATTAATGTGACAAGGTGACATTATCTCATGTCCTCAATTTAAGATGGAAGTGCTCCATTTAAAATATCCCTTGCTTTTGGATGCTAACCGAAAACCTATTGCTGGGTTTGCTCATATTTATTTTGGTTAGGGATCTCCTCTTTGTTAGTCTAATTGCAGAATTCTACTTGGCTTTTTTCTGGCAAAAAAGCTTTTTCCAAATTTGATATAGTTTGCTGGCTTTACTAGGTTTTCTGGTTTCCAACCCTTGTTAGCTTCCAGGGAACTGAATTTAGCTTTCCATGCATAGTAGTTTCACGTCCTGATCCTTTCCATCTCAAAATGATCTCCATTCCAGCTTACCTAATGCAAATAAGCCATGGTCCTCTCTGCCTGCTATTGTGTGTTGCCAACTTAAGGTCCAGGGGTCATTTATCCTTACTCCATGCCTCCCTTGCCCTCCTACCTTGCTGTCTCAAGGCATTCCTGGTAAGTTCTGGGTTGTCTGTTATCTGTCTGTCTTGGAAATATTGCACTCTAGGCCACATCCCACCCTCCATCATCTGGGTGTGTGTATTTATAGCGGCTCTGGACCATCAAGTACATTTAAGTGCACTGGCAGGGCGTGTTGTTTGTTAGGAAAAACTTTGTTGAGCCTTTAACTGTCCATTGCCACCTTTTTTCCCCCATTTATTTATTTATTCATCTCCCACCCCTCCAACCCCAAGGCTCTATCAGGATTCTCATCACTATTGGTTATGACATCCAAAATGACATCTGAAGGCACCATTATTTTAGGACAGGTGAATGACTATGTCAAGACCATTAAAAGCAGCTTTTTTCCAACTTCCTTGTTTAATCGGGCGTTTAGGACTACTTGACAGAAATTGGAAAAAATGAGTTTCTAGGTAACACAATGCTGAGTGATGTGAATATTCCAAGTTGTTTGTCTCTGTGACTCCGTTCTTAGGGAGTGGGCAGGACCAGATGATTCAGTGCTGTACTTGCAGGTAATTTGATGCCAAATGTGATTCTGCTATAGCAATGCTGAAAGTGATTCAGCAGATGGGAAGACTTGTTGCAACTTTGAAGGGACTGAGGACACTGCCACAAAGGTAGGACACCTACTTTTTTTCTTTCTGCTTTCTTTAAAGTTTACATGTATCTGTAGCAGATAGAGCTAGGACAACTGGTCAAAACTGTTTGCTGGAAATGTTTATTTCAGTAGTAGAGTGTGAAAGGTTCCTCATTTACTGTACATCCATTTGCCCATATTGTAGTCTTGTGCCCTACAGAAACCTGATTCCAGTGACACTGGACAGATTTCACATTAGGTGCGTAGACATGAGAGAGTGGAAGGTGGTGGGTGTTTGCTGTTTATGTAAACAACAAATATGTGAATACTCTTGTGGCATTTTTAAAGGTGATACTTTCAAGACTGCACTGTCATTTTTTGGTCATGTTCCATCCTCCAAAGATTTAATGGTGGCAGTATTTTCAGTTATTAATGAGCTTCTTTTTTTATATAAATTGATTTTATTGAAATCACACAACATTCCATACAAATAGATCAATTTTACAAGAATAGGATTGAAAACAAATCAACCTGCATCACTGAGAGGGCATGGTCAGCAGAATAAAACTTAAACCTAGTAAAAATAAGTAAATAAATTAATAAGTGAATATAGATGAATGGAGAAGGAAAAAAAATAGGTAGAGAATCTGCTTCTTCATTGTTTTAAAAGCTTGTTCTAAAATGTTAATTAGATCTTGCCAGATTTTGAAAAATTTCTGCACAGATCCTCAAAGTGAGAATTAGATTTTTTTCCAATTTCAAATATAAAACATCAGTTATCCACTGACCTTAAAAGAGGAGAGTTGGGATTCTTCCAGTTTAGTAAACTACAGTGCATCCGAAAAGTATTCACAGCGCATCACTTTTCACATTTTATGTTACAGCCTTATTCCAAAATGGATTAAAATTAATTTTTTTTCCTCAGAATTCTACACACAACACCCCATAATGACAACGTGAAAAAAGTTTATTTGAGATTTTAGCAAATTTATTAAAAATAAAAAAAAATTGAGAAAGCACATGTACATAAGTATTCACAACCTTTGCCATGAAGCTCAAAATTGAGATCAGGTGCATCCTGTTTCCCCTGATCATCCTTGAGATGTTTCTGCAGTTTAATTGGAGTCCACCTGTGGTAAATTCAATTGATTGGACATGATTTTATAAGGTCCCACAGTTGACAGTTCATGTCCGAGCACAAACCAAGCATGAAGTCAAAGGAGTTGTCTGTAGACCTCCGAGACAGGATTGTCTCGAGGCACAAATCTGGGGAAGGTTACAGAAAAATGTCTGCTGCTTTGAAGGTCCCAATGAGCACAGTGGCCTCCATCATAAGTAAGTGGAAGAACTTCGAAACCACCAGGACTCTTCCTAGAGCTGGCCGACCATCTAAACTGAGCGATCGGGGGAGAAGGGCCTTAGTCAGGAAGGTGACCAAGAACCCGATGGTCACTCTGTCAGAGCTCCAGAGGTCCTCTGTGGAGAGAGGAGAACCTTCCAGAAGGACAACCATCTCTGCAGCAATCCACCAATCAGGCCTGTATAGTAGAGTGGCCAGATGGAGGCCACTCCTTAGTAAAAGACACATGGCAGCCCGTCTGGAGTTTGCCAAAAGGCACCTGAAGGACTCTCTGACTTGAGAGATTGAACTCTTTGGTGTGAATGCCAGGCATCACGTTTTGGAGGAAACCAGGCACCACTCATCACCAGGCCAATATCATCCCTACAGTGAAGCATGGTGGTGGCAGCATCATGCTGTGGGGATGTTTTTCAGCAGCAGGAACTGGGAGACTAGTCAGGATTAAGGGAAAAATGACTGCAGCAATGTACAGAGACATCCAGGATGAAAACCTGCTCCAGAGCACTCTTGACCTCAGGCTGGGGCGACGGTTCACCTTTCAGCAGGACAACGACCCTAAGCACACAGCCAGGATATCAAAGGAGTGGCTTCAGGACAACTCTGTGAATGTCCTTGAGTGACCCAGCCAGAGCCCAGACTTGAATCTGATTGAATATCTCTGGAGAGATCTTAAAATGGCTGTGCACCGACGCTTCCCATCCAACATGAAGGAGCTTGACAGGTGCTGCAAAGAGGAATGGGCGAAACTGGCCAAGGATAGGTGTGCCAAGCTTGTGGCATCATACTCAAAAAGACTTGAGGCTGTAATTGCTGCCAAAGGTGCATCGACAAAGTATTGAGCAAAGGCTGTGAATACTTACGTACATGCGATTTCTCCGTTTTTTTTTATTAAATTTTCAAAAACCTCAAGCTTTTTTCACATTGTCATTATGGGGTGTTGTGTGTAGAATTCTGAGGAAAAAAAATGAATTTAATCAATTTTGGAATAAGGCTGTAACATAACAAAATGTGGAAAAAGTGATGCGCTGTGAATACTTTCCGGATGCACTGTAAGTCTGTGTGGCAATAGTGTAGTGAATGCAATCAGTTTGTCCTTCTCCACTTTAAACCCATCTGGAAGAACACCAAACACCGCTGTTAATGGGGTAGGAGGGATTGGGACACCAAGGCTGTCTGAAAGGCACTAAAAATTTTAGCCCAGAATAATGTTAGTTTGGTGCAGGCCCAAAACATGCGGCTCTGTGAGGCTGGAACTTGATTGCAGTGTTCGCTGGTTGGGTCTTGCCCTGTAAACATTTTGGACAATTTTATCAGAGACAGATGTGCTCAATATATAATTTTGAGCTGAATAATTGTATGCTTTGTGCATATGGAGCTCGAGTGAATTCTCTGCATTGTTACCTTCCACTCCTTTTCCTATTATGTTGAGGGAGAGATCCTTTTCCCATTGTCCTCTTGGATTTTTGAAAAGGAGGGACTGTAAAATGGTTTTATATATTGCAGAGATGTTATTTAAGTCCTTGCAACTGATCAATATATTTTCCAGCATATAGGGAGGTGAGGAAAATTGAGCAGGTTCTGTTTAACAAAGTTTCTAATTTGAAGATAGTGAAAGAAATGTGTTGCTGGAAAGTTAAATTTAGAATGTAATTGTTCATAGGAAGCAAAGACGACGTCTATGTACAGATCTCTAAGTGATTTAATCACAAATGTTTTCCAGACATTAAAAACTGCATATGTTTGCGAGGATTTAAAAAGGTGGTTCTCGTGCAGAGGTGAAACCGATGAAAGATTCTCTATCTTAAAATGCTTCCTATATTGGTTCCATATTCTGAGTGAATGAAGCACTATTGGGTTATTATATTGGCGATAATTTGCATTTATTGGGGCACAAAGCAAGGAATATAAAGTAGAACTGCAGGATTTTATTTCTATTGTAGACCAAGCCTGTATATGTTCATCTATTTGTGTCAATGTCCAGGTTTTTAAATGTTGTATGTTTGCTGCCCAGTAGTAAAATTGAAAGTTGGGTAGAGCCATGCCACCTTCTGCCATTGGCTTTGTAGGGTCACTCTTTTGATACGTGGAAAGAGTATACTTTTAGTTGAATTAATTCTGAGACCAGAAATCTTTTGAAATTCTGTTAGTGCTGTTGGGACTGCAGGCACAGTATTTTGTGGGTCTGATATATACAGTACCAAATAATCTGCATATAGAGATTTTCTGTTCAAGTCCTTCTCTGATAATCCCCTTTATCTGATAAGCATTTTGACAGTGTACTGCCAGTGGCTCAATGGTGACTGCAAAAAGTAGTGGTGACAAGGGGCATCCTTGTGTACCACGTTGTAGTTTAAAGTAGTCTGAATTAATGTTGTTAATACAAACTGAAGCTTCTGGATTGGTATACAGTAGTTTGATCCATGCACAAATGTTCGGGCCAAACCCAAATTTCTCCAATGTAGTGAAAAGGTAGTTCCATTCAATCAAATTAAACGCTTTTTCTGCATCCAAGGATAATGAAATCTCTGGGATGTTTGACTTTGCGGGCGAGTATATTACATTAAACAGACATCGACGATTGGATGCTAAATGTTGGCCTTTAGTAAATCCAGTTTGATCTTGTAATATTACTGAAGGCAGCACTTTCTCCATCCTTCTAGCTAGGACTTTGGAGAGTATGTTAACATCCATTATTCAGAAGTGAAATTGGTCTGTATGATGCACATTGTAATATGTCCTTATTTTGCTTAGGAAAGACGGTGATTAATGCTTGACAAAGTTTGGTGGTAGAATTTTATTGTCTCTAGCTTCTGTGAATGTTGCTAATAGTAGGGGTGCTAGCTGAGTGGAGAACTTCTAATAAAATTTGGCAGGGTAGCCATTGGGGCCTGTTGCTTTCCCACTCTGAAATTTACTTTATACCATCTAATAATTCTGATAGTGCCAACGGTTTATCCAATTCTTCTGTACTAAGAGTATCTAATTGTGGTATCTCTAATGCATCCAGAAATGCATTAGATTGTGTCTTGTCGTCTTTAAACTCGGTAGAATATAAGGATTTATAGTTGTCTCCTAAATGTGTGCATTATATTTTTATGATCAACGATTGTCTCCATTTGTGTTGGTAATTGCTGGGATTGCATTGCTAACTTCTTGCTTGTGGATTTGTTGAGCTAAAAGCTTATTGGCTTTCTCTCCATATTCATAGTAATGATGTCTTGATTTAAAAACGAGTTGTTTAGTTTCTTTAGTTGTCAAGATGTTGAGTTCTGAATGCAGAGCTTGCCTTTTCCTATGAAGCGCCTCACTTTGACACCTGGCATGTTCTTGATCTATTCTAGTAATTTTGTTGGTTAGCTTTGATACCTGCTTGGTTTCCAATTTATTTCTGTGGGAAAGATAAGATAATGCTGCCTAGACCTCGGGGGATATATTTGTCTTTAGAAAAAAAAACTGATTTGTTTTGATATAAATTCTGTAAAGTTCTCGCCTGCTAATAAAAGTGGGTTAAGAAGCCATCTGAGAGATGAGTATTTGGGACATAATGATTTTATCCCCAAGATCAGAGGGGCATGGTTGGAAATAATAGCAATGTACTTGCAGGATTTAATCGTAGGTAAGAAATGGTTATCTACAAAAAAAAAAACCTAATCAATTCTTGAGTAGCAATGATGCACTGATGAGTAGAAGAAATATGTTCTTGAGTTTGGTTTTAGAAATCTACAGGGGTCTGATAAGTTGTGATCAGTTACAAATTGTGTAATTGTCTTTGCAGTGTTCGGTCTCCTGTCACAGGGGCGATGACATCTAGGTCTGGATTTAAAACACAAATAAAATTCCCAGCCATTATGATTTTGAGTGCTCACATTGGGAATGGATGCAAATACATTTTGGATGAATTCCCTATCATCCACATTGGGTGGGTGCATAAACATCACAATCACTTTGCAATTAAATTACCCATCACAACCATGTACTGTATCTCCCTTCAGGATCAGATGCAACATCTGATACTACAAATGAGACTGTTCTATGTATAAGAATTCCCACACCTAGTTTTTTTTTTTGTAAAGCTGGAATGGAACATTTGGCCTGTCCAGTCATTTTGTAGCCGGAACTGATCCTTGCTTAATAAGTGGGTCTCCTGTAAAAGTACTATTTTACCATTTAGACTTGCTAGGTGAGAGAATACTTTCTTTCTTTTTAATTTGTGATTCAGGCCTTTAACATTCCAGTTCACAAAGTTAACTGTCCCGTCTTGGAGACATTGATTCTGAATTTTTGATGTTTTGTAGTCTTAATCAAAAGTGAGACAGCTTTGACCTTAATTTCCAATTTTCCCAGGGGTTATTGTCATGCAGTCTATTGTTACATTGGTAATTATAATAAGGATTAAAAGGGTAGATTAGAGAGAGCTTGCTCTTCTTTTCCCCCCCCCCCTTTGCCTCCCCATGTGAGGCTGAACCCCACTTCACAAAGTCCCAGTCCTCTGACATACCTAGAGACAGCACGTCCAAAACAAAACAAGCCCCCAGTAGCAGTGTATGTGAATTAAAATTGAGATCTATTGCCAATACAGTATAAATACTATAAGCGTGACAAAAAAAAAGCAAAACAAAATCAACATTCTTGAAATATTAAGCTAGTAAACCCAGGGAATGGTGTTAAATAGTGGCCCTGGATCAATGAGCTTCTTACAAAACATTGGTGCTTTCTTGGCAATTTCTAAAGGATTTTAAGCATGTCTTAATCGCTACCTGAGATGTTCTGTTAGACAGACAATGGGAATGTTGAGGGCCTTGGATACTGCATTACAGACAGAATTTAACTTGAATAATGTAGTTCTCACTAGGACAATGAATTTTTACCATCATAATAAACTGTCAGCCCCTAAGGAAGTAATGAATATAAAGAGGAGTGCCTTTAGCTGTGAAGATAAAGAGGAGATCAAGTTATAGCAGTCAAGACTTGGCAGCAGCACTAGAGGGAAATTCTACCAAGGAAATGCTGGGATATCGCAGAGAAGTGTGATTGAAGTTTGGAGATGGATAAAGAACATCACTGACTAGAAGCAGATTGGTAAAGATGATCTTGATATGGCCAGAGATTAATTTCTTTTTCAATGTGTACTTGATAGGCAGATGTAGCCCCGACACTATCAGTTTGAATGGACTCGTGATATTGTCTGTCTGTGGGGCTGTTCTGCACATAATTACCATTTTTCTAAATCTGCAGAGAAGCCACAATTGGAAAAGACATTGTGTGTGCAAAATAGTCATGGGGCATAGCCACTTAATGAGAAATGAACTTCCTCAAAGAATCATTTATGAATTTTGAAAATGATAGTACAGGTTACTGTATTTAGTAATAAATAAGCTCTGTCAATTATTGTCATACATTTCCAATATAGGCTTCAATCACACTATGCATGTGATGGTTATGAAGAAGGTTGCAGGAGCAACATTATCACAGACTGGAACTTTTTTTAAATGTTTTTATTTTTATGCAGAAGGCATGCTAACTGACAAAACATTGGTCAGAAATAAATGAGTGGCTTGACTCTGCACCTTAGTGTCCCTGCCCTGTTTTTTGGTATCTAACCAAAATTACCACCACCAAAAAGGTCTGTTTAAAATGTGTCGGCCTAATTCATACTCTGACAGCCTGCATTTTTCCATTATCTAATAACCACATATTAACAAACGGCTGCCCCTCAAGACTACCTTGAGCTACAAGCGGTTTGACTAACAGGCTTATACAAATATAGATGATGCTTCAATCCATACGCTCCACTGAATCTATTCCGATGTGGACAACAGTATCTAGCCAGTCCAGTTAGGAAATATTGTTTAGGGAAATACAAATAGATAATCCCACAGTGTCCTAGATACAGTATCTCACAAAAGTGAGTACACCCCTCACATTTTTGTAAATATTTTAGGGGTGTACTCACTTTTGTTGCTAACGGTTTAAACATTAATGGCTGTGTGAGTTATTTTGAGGGGACAGCAAATGTACACTGTTATACAAGCTGTACACTGACTACTTTACATTGTATCAAAGTGTCATCTTCAGTGTTGTCCCATGAAAAGATTAATGACAAGCCGCAACCCAAAGTTTTCAACTTCTCAAATTTATTGAATGAAAATATGGTGCAGTTTGAACCTGACATAGAAGAGTAGAATATCACAGTATGGCAACACAAATTGATAAACCTAATGATAAACCAAAATGACCAGCAAGTGGCGATGCCAGAGAGGGAAATGTTCCCTTTTACACTCAATTAGCAGCTTTTTAATTGAAACCAAAACTCTTCAGTACTACTGTTAAAAAGTCTTCAGTAACTACTGAGAAGTATTTACAAAAAAACTAACATTATGTAGTTTTACCAGAGAATCCTCACTCATTGAATCTATGATAACCAACACTGCACTATAGAAAATATTAATTTTCTTCATTAGTGTTTGTTATAAAAAAAAAAAAAAGAGAAATTAACCAAAGTGAAGTTCAAAAGGATTCAAGTATACTAAATTTTCTTCTGATTACTTTATCAGTATGTAAATGGTGAAAACATTGTGCTTTGAAGAAAATTAAGCAACACTCGCCTTAGGTGTAACACTGACATTATAGACCTGAGTTTGGAGCAATTAATGGGAGAATTGGGCATGTTTTTTGCTCCTGACGAGAGTCTCAAAGTCTGGAGTTACAGTAGACAAAGCAACTCTGAGGTCATGTTCAATGTTCAGTCTCTTTCTGTGCTTTGTCTTCAGCTGAACCAGAGCTGAGAATCCACGCTCGGATTGGTAGTGCTGAATGGTAGCTGTATTTTTACTGCTTGAGTGGCAAGACAGATACTCTCTCATCACAGTGCTGCACCAGAACTGGGAGAGGCTTACCTCCATGAGTTTCTTTTTTAGTGTGCGGTCACATGATGGCTCCACCAGCTGACTCTCTCCATTGCTTGGCAACGTGACACTTTCTATGTCGATAACAAATAGGTCGCGTATCCAGTCATCATCCCTCTGTTTCTCAGGATAGTAGTCATTAAACCGCTCAAAGTTTATTCAGATGTGTCTTAATCGTTTTCCTCATTACATTTTTTCCTTCCGTGTCCAGTTGCTGTTCCTCATGACAGGCATTGGGGAACATGTCGAGTCAGTTTTTAGAAACATGACTTGCCCAGAAGAAGATCTTTTTCTTTCTGTTCTTGCTTTTTTTAAAAAAAAAAAAACAACAAAAAAAAAATTTAATTTGTCATACTGTTCAAAAATGTTGTGCCCCCTCCCCTGCACAGACTCATTTAATGTGTTTTAATTGTACAAACAACACAACAAGGTAAGCAACATGTGCGAGCCACACACTGTTGCGAAACCGGTCTTCAAGAGACAAATTGTTCTGGGCAAGAAAAGCTGCAATTTCAGCTCGTAGTTCATAAAAACAGGACAGTACCTTTCCCCTCGAAAGCCAGTGTATCTTGGCATGATACAACACCTGTATGTGCTCACTACCAAGATCTTGGCACAGTTTCTGAAAACATCGGGTGTTCTTTGCACTCCGTTTTTAATGTAGTTTACCACTTGGATGACATCTTTTAATGTTCCATGAAGCACTGGTACCATATCCTTTGCGCCAGGGCCACCTAATGTAAAAAACAATAGTTCCAAGTTGCATTCGGAGCTTTCTCAAGTATTCTCCTCATGACACCCAAGTTTTTTTCCTGTCATGGAGGCAGCGCCATCAGTTGTGATACCAACGCACATGTCCCAGCTTAGGCCCACTGAACACAAATTCAAGTCCACAGAGCTGAAAATGTCCTCTGCAGTTGTAGTAGTAGGGAGCTCTCTTGAGCAAAGAAATTGTTCCTGTAAGTCCCCGTCCCACACATGTCTCGCATAAACGAGTAAAATTGCTTTATGTCTGTGAATTTGTCCATTTGTAAGGCAAAATGACCACTTGCCTTAATGTGAGCTGTGGTCTGTCATCCGACATGTCTTCAATTCGCCTACTAATAGTGTCATTTGACAGAGGTATAGTTTTTAGTTTAACCATTGCGGATTGATCCAACACCTCTCTGGCCATGTCCATGGCTGCAGGTAAGATGAGATCCTCTGCAATGGTGTGGGGCTTCTTTAACTTGGCAATACGATGTGCCACCAGGTAAGATGCACGGAGTACCGGTTCTTGCTTCAAGCATGAAGTAAGACACTTTTGTGATTTCCTCAGGTCTTGAAGTTGTCTTAAAGTACTCAACAGGTTTATCTTTGAGATAACGGTGTTTTGTTTCCAAATGCTGCTCCAGTTTTGATGGCTTCATGCTTTCACATGCCAACACCTTGCTGCACAAAACACACTGAGGTTTTTGTCCTCCTTTGTCAATATGAGAAAAATCCATATCTAATACAGTATATTCTGTGTTGTACCTGCTTTTCACCATATTCAATTAGTATATAACAAAGTTTGCGGGTCTTTTTGCTATGGTGTGAAACGACTGTTGTCAACTCGCATTATCGCCACCAACTGATAAGTGTGAACAGACGACACTCAGTTTATTTTTTTCTTAACATTTTTTTGCCCAGGCAAAGGCTTGCGACCCACCAGTTGAGAATCACTGCTCTTGGGTGTCTGTTTCACAAACTGCAGCCTCTGATGTACTTATCCTCTTGTGCAGTTGTGCATCTGAGCCTTCTACTTTTAATCATTTATCTTTTATTGGCTCTCTTACAGGAACAATGAGAGTGCAAGTTAATAGATTTACCAAGTAACTGTATGCAGCCATTTGCAGATGTTTGCACTCTTCTGTCTTTGGCTACTTGGCTACTGTTGCTTCCTGAGAGCAAAAACATGTTGATTCTTTTTTGATAAAATGCATTATAAACTGTGACTACCAGGAGGCATGTGACAATGTTTCTTTACTTCACATATTCTAGCATATTTATGTAATAACTTAGTAAGGGGTCCTTGAACCATTAGGCTTGTTGTCTCCTCCTGAACTATATAGTGTCTTCTCGGGGGTGCCTGCTGGAGTCCCTGTGAGTTCATGTGGCTTCCTTTTTAGTCCTCTTGTCTTGGATGTCTGTTTTTGGTTAAGGAATTTGTTTTTTAAATTTTAAGAATCCGTTTTGTTTGTTTATATTGTGATATGTGGGGTAATTAGAATATTTGCTTTTATCCATTTCATTTTGTTGTCTTATTTCTGTATTTGGTCCCTTTTTTGGTTACCTTCAATTAAGTGATTTCTAATTGGATTCTATTGCATTTACAGGGTTGGGTTTCAATTATGCCTTGCAACAAGAGATGGCAACCTTGTGTTGGCTGTCTGCTCCTTGTATAATATGGTGGCAAACTAATCTGAATTTAAAATTAGAACTAACCATGGAATACAAAAAGTAGGGATAAACAGAGGGATGAATTTGTCAGTTTTCCAATGTTTGATTTTTAAGAGCAGTACAAAAAGAAAAGACTTAATCTTTATTGTTGAAATGCATTTAACATGTTTCATAAAAATTTTGCTTGCAAAAAACACAAGTTAGCTGCCTGTCAAAATACTGATTTCTCTCTCTCTCTCTCTCTCTCTCCCCCCTTCGGGACACAACCCTTTCATTTCATTTGATTACACCCCCAACTGCATGTGTGTGCCTGTGTGTTGTTTTTTTTTTTTCTACCAAACGGACGAAGGGGAAAAAAAAAAAGAATGAACATAAATTATATATTAAATAGAAGTTGGGTTGGAAAATGACTGACTACAAATGTTTCTGCCATTCCCGGACCGCCTCCCCCTATGGACCTTGAACCCTTGTCTACTCAGTTAGTTAGCCTGTCTATTTGCTAACCTACCACATAGCCTGTGGTCTCCCTCAGCTCCTGCCTGTCTTTCTCATCACCTTGACCTCACACTTCCTCCATTGATTCCCCCCTATGTCAGCCAACCTCCTGACTCCTAGCTTGGTTTTGCCTCATTGAACATTATCTCAGGGTTACCACCAGCCGATTCCCATAATCTTTTTCTAGAGACAAGGGTGTCCTCCTTTTGGCTTTGTGGAAACTAGTTTTGGGTCTCTCTTCACCCATAAGCCTTAAAGGGCCAGGTGTCTTTGACAGCTTCTGGGTTGCCTTGCTACAAAGTGCAACACTTCTTTCCTTTCTCTCTTTTTTGGGATTATACAGCTTCACACAATGGAAGGCTACGACTGCCCTACTGCCAACCTTTACTTTTAAAACTACAATCTGGTCCCACTTCTGCCAACCGGACCATGTGCTCGCCATCACTCTGGAATTATTATATTTTCTCTTTGTGACGCTCCTCTCTCTTGAGGTTAATGGGTAATGAATCCTAGCAGTTGTCTAGGGTGCCTGCCATGTAGCACTCCTGGGAACATTGCTTATGTGTTTCTAGTTCTCTCTTATTCTCTCATATGGGAGCCTTATGGTGCTTAGGATGTTTAGCCATGCCAACGTTTTTGGTTATATCTTTTGTCGGATGTGGTTTTACTGTCTTGTGGCCTTGCTAGACCCCTTTCCTTGTCCTTTGCAAAACTGTCTTTCCTAACCAACACCACCCGGCAACCCATCCATTATACTTTCCTCTTCATTATTAGAATATTTTTGAAAATAAGCATGTGTCTAATTAAAAAAAATGCTATAGAAATTCCATGTGTGCTTACTGTTGAAGGTAAGTGTTCTTTTTAGTATGTGAAGTCCTGCTTCAGCTGTTTTTTGAGAAATGACTTTCTTAGATCACCTGTGCTTCTCAATTTCCTTATTTTGTTCACAGTAAAACTGTGGTTTTTATGCTTAGTTATGAAATCTTCAATGCAGAAGCATTTCCTGTGATACTGGTGCCTGGCAGCACTCCTATAGTGAGGTGAGGTGTTTAAACTGAGATACATGTCTTGGTGTCTAGCTGCTCCTTTAATGGAAATGTGCCAGTTTCTTGTTCCTAGTTGTTTGCATATATTCATGATTTGACTTGTGCCTCTCCTGACTGCCACTGCTAGGTTCTATTGTTAGGGTGGTGTTTGGCATAGTTTGAAAAAAAAAAATAAATTTTGCAAAAAAATGTTTCTGAGCACAGGCTTAAGGCTGAGGTTTTTAGATTTTATATATTCATATTCATTTTCCACGTAATTAATCGTTGCTAAGAACAGTCTAGTTGCAAAAACTGTACACCTGAATGCACTTTTTTCCAGTGAAGATCGGTCCCAAACAAAGAGCGTAAATCCAACACACTTGAGACTTTTGACCTGCATATGCCACTCTCTTTTCCTTAAAATGAAATGCCTCTGCGTATCACATTACTGTTCCACTGTAGCATTTCCTGCTGCCATCCCTCTGAAAAATCCCCATAGCAACCTGAAGCAGAAGTGCACTCTGAATGGCTGAAGCTCCCTGATGTCAGTGTTTGGGAGGGGCCATCTGTCCGTGATGTCACATGGTGCTATTTGATGGGACTTTTCAATGAGACCTGTAGTTCTGTCAAACATCCTGCCTCCATTACACCTTCGTCACAGGCTACACAAGTACTTGGCATGCAGGCCAAAGCTCAGTGTCAGATCAGCAGGTAGAGTAAAATTTCTTTAACTTTTGTGGCTTGCTTGGCTAGCCATAACTTGAGATTAAAAGCCCTTCTGTTTCTAATACGACAGCTGGGATGTTCAGAAGATGAACAGCCTCGTCGTTCTTCCTGTGAGCTTGTGTGCTGTACTAAAAATGTTTATTTCTACTGTATAACAGGCCCAGAGCCAAGGGAAAGAGTGGTTGTAAAGCAGTGGTAATCAGTAACTAACCACTGTTGTACTGAGTTTTTAAAATTGTGATTGTTTGCATCTTTGTCAAAAGACTCCTTTGCCGTAAAAAGCAGACCAGTTTTTCATGAAGAAAGACAGTTTGCTCAATTTGATGTGCTTTGTGATTTGGTGTTTGTGTGTGTGTGTGTGCTCTTTCTGAATATTGGGGCCAGTACTGAGTGATACGACTTGAATCTCAGCTGAAAATTCAGCTTGTTCGTGGCAAGATGGCAGAGGAGTGAGTCGCATGAGGAATGGGTACTAATGGAGGCAGGTGGATGCACACTTTTGGCTGCAATGATCACAGAGCACAGACAAGAGTGTTATTGTAAATTAACAATTGGTATTTGCCAGAATGAGCACATCAAGCAATTGGATTGGAATGAAGTGGCTGGGAACTGAGGTGTCCTGTGCCATCTGTCATACATTTCAGCAGAGGCATTGAGGATGGAGGAGTAAGATGACATATAAGAATAGGGGTTCTTGGCCTGCCTGAATAAGAGTTTTGAGATAATTGGGAGGAATCAAGAGTGACAAAAATGGGGGGGGGTTGGCGATAGCTTTTGCTAGTGATCGCAAAAGCATGTCTCGTTTTTATATTGCACACCTAACCTGTGCTGTGATGTGATGTTTGTAAAGATATGTGATGGCACAGAATCAATGCCTTTATCACAATTTCCATGCCAACCTGTGCTTCTTAAAGAACCTGATAAACGGGTATAAGTATTAAGTTAGTACAATATATCACTGTCAAACATTAAATAGATGCGTCATGAGGATTGCAACACTTGACCGTACCTCCTGGAAGAAGGATTGTGAAATCCTTGCAATTCTTTTAATTGTCTATTTGACAACACTATTGCAAACAATTTCCAATCTTCCAGAAGATGAAATATTCTGTGATCATTGTCATTTCTGATAATCCCATGTCTACAGTATACAGAGATAATTATATTTATACAGAGATAATTAAGGCTTCCAGCACCTTTCCTTGTTTTATATAGTGATGGAAAAAATGCCACATTTTCTGCATTGATAGAACTGGCAGTGCTTGTTGTCTTCCACAAAAATTTGTCAATTTATTTTAGATGTTTGGCTAGCATTACATCTTGCTAAACACACAAGCTTTTGAGGTGTATTTTTAATCCATGAGGTCCAGGCTAATTACCACATGATCAGGTCACCTTTAAAATGCCTTAAGTCAAAGTTTAGGTCAAACCAAGATAAAATACACCCTTTGTCAGCTTTCTGTGCTTTGTATAATGCCTCCGATGTAATTAGGAGTGGGTCAGTGGCATGCTGTAGAGCGGCACGTCCTGTCCATGTGTTGCCAGAGACTATGGATTAAGCTGTTCCACGGTGTGTCCTGATTGCACTCAGGTTTACAGCAGACTGGTAGCCAGAATCTGGTCTCTCTTCAGTGACCACACCAGAGCAAGGAAAACGCATCATTTTCGACCTGCCACATGTACTGTTGCTGCCAGCAGGACAGACACTATGATGTCCGTGAGAGGACATGCTGCTGGCCTCAGAGCAATTCAACCTGCCAGAGGTCTTCTGCTCACACCTCAGATTATGATGCCCTGTAGCAGGTCATAAATAACTTCTGTGGTCAACAGCTCTTCTCAGGATATAATGCTAATGTGCAAGTCCTACCTGGGTCTGCCATTTCTCCTGATTGTGCCACACTGAGCAACTTTGGTATGACATGACCCTCTGTCTGTCAATGGCAACTTTGGGTGCGTGCCCTTCTGTGGGAATTGGATAACATCCTACCAGAGCAGATTCCAAGGCATAAAGAAGTGGTAGTTGCAGAAGGTTGTCACACAAGATACTGAAGGATAGCTGTTTATATTTATATTCATATTTTATTGTTTTGTTACCTTATTTGTTTGCTTTTTTTTGGTTTTTTTTTTGTTTTTTTTTCTTTCAGCAGTGAAGGCTGAAATTTAAGTCCAGTGTTGCATTTCTTTTATTTCATGTTTCATTATTACACAGTTGCTTGTGAACGTCTCGGGTAGTACTTACAGGGAAAAAAAAAAGGCTGTATTTTTCCACTCGGCCACTTGTAAGAATGCTTGTGAATTTGACTGATATATAATGGGGTAGTCCATAGTACATCCTAGAAGCATCTGTCCAGCCAGACACAATGTGTCCATTAATAAAGCCTAAACACCTGAAGTGAAATGTCTGAGGTCATACAGAATAAGTGCGCTGCTAGCTACGAGTTCCAGAATGACACACAAGAAGTTTTGTGTGATCCTTTAGAGCTTCTCCATTGGAATTCATCCTGTTACAGTTGTGGCACAGTCCACTGCATGTAAGCAAATAGAACAGTATAGAATTTGTGCTATTTTGATCAGAGAATATGGCATACATTGCATTTGCAAGGTATGAGAACATTTATCGGTACATGCGATAATAAGTTTCAATTTGTTAACCAAATGAAAAGGCGGCACAGTGGCGCAGTTCGCTTCCCAGGTCCTCCCTGCATGGAGTTTGCATGTTCTCCCCATGTCTGCGTGGGTTTCCTCTGGGTGCTCCGGTTTCCTCCCACAGTCCAAAGACATGCAGGTTAGGTGGATTGGCGATTGTAAATTGGCCCTAGTGTGTGCTTGGTGTGTTTGTGTGTGTCCTGCTGTGGGTTGGCATCCTGCCTGGGATTGGTTCCTGCCTTGTGCCCTGTGTTGGCAGGGATTGGCTCCAGCACACCCCCGTGACCCTGTGTTCGGATTCAGCGGGTTGGAAAATGGATGGATAACCAAATGAAAAGTGAGCGTAAGATGAATGTGCAGATCATGTGATGTGTGAGGCAACATCACGCTGAATGTGCTTACACTTTGATATGTCAAGAAGTGCTAAGCTGAGTATACAAATCTACATCCAGGTTCGAGGATGTATTTTAACATAATTGTGTGCATTTCAAATTGTGCATGTTTGTATGTGTTTGGAATATTTCCTTGTTATAATAGTATCATTTTGGTGCTACTTTTAGAAATTTGTGAAAAAGTGTTTTTTTGTTGCCATTATTTTGGTGACACTCATTGCTAAAGTGTGGTGGTTGGTGTCATGTGCAGTGTGGAAACATCTATATACTGTATTGAATTCTGTACAAATAAAAATGTCTGTCTTTAGAACTAGCTTGAGGTAATCAAAATAGTTTTAAGACTTTTTGGCAACTTTTTGTCTTTGTGTTTTGGTTTTCGTCTCCGGTTTAGTCCATTTTGTTCCCTGTCAGTTCTTTTCGGTATTTGACCCTTGTTTATTCCTGTGACTTTGATTTAGCTTAGTCCCTTTTGTGCTGTCCACTCCCTCTCATTTCTTTAAATCTACCTTTTGAGCAATCACCTTGAAATCATAATGGTAACTGAAGTTTAAGTTAAGAGATTCTCTGTTTTGATTCAAAGTAAAATATGCAGATGACAAAGTATATAGGCAGTCATCTAGGTAAAGTTCAAATGCATCAGATCAATAAATGACAAAGTGACCACTACTCTGCACCTTATGGGTTCAAGTAAACATGTCTTTCGCTATACTCGCATGCCGATTTCATCAGACGTTGCCACTACTTTAAGCCTGCTTGGGAGTGGGGATTTTGTTGAGCTTTGCCATACTGTGAAGGTAACAGAAAAACTGGCAACCTGATGTCTGCACATGGTATTGTACAAAGTACTCATTCTTGGATCAGCAAGTATTCTTAATTTGTATTAAGTCCCAGTGGACTAAAACGTTATGATCTGAAATACCATTTTTTGACATATAATGAAACATTTGCATTTTAGTGTACAGTATGTAGGTGTAAAATGTAACTTTTTTGTCATTTCTGAATAAGATGTATTTTACAATATATTGTGGGATATTTATCTGCAGCCTATGATTTGTTTGTTTTTCAGTCTGTCTCATTTTGGGAGACAATCTTTATTAAGAGAAATTCAATTTTTTTTTCCCTCAAGTACTTAGTCTTGTTTTTCTCAAAAGCTTTGCCCTTAAATCCAGAATAAACTATTTTCCTAGAGCTGGGGTCTCCAACTCCAGTTCTTGAGTGCTACTGTGGCTGCATGTTTTCATTCTAACCCTTAATTAGTGACTAGTTTTTGCTGCTGATTAACTTTTTTACCTTCATTTTAATTGTTTTGTGTTTAAGTTTCATTTCTTTGAATTGCTGCTTTTTGTCCTTAAATGGCACCCAAACAAATGCAATATCATGTGAACCAACAGATAACCAGCTAAGTCAGGAACTCAAACTCCAATCAACTTCACTCTGAGTTTCTTAATTAGAAGCCAATTCTTGTTAAGCAAACCTATCATTTAATTCCATTGCAAGTTGGTGCTCTTATTCTGCCACGGCAGAAATTTCCAAAATGAATGATTTTCTATTTTCAAAGAGCACATCAAAATGCTTTGTGGATCTGAGCAGACCAACATGATTAACTTTTATTTTCAAATATTGTATGATGGACACAGGTTAGCTGGTTATGTGTTGGCTCATTTTTTATCATTATTTTTTGGCTGCTAATTAAGGAATAAAGAAATATTTCAGGGTCTGAACCTTAAAGTCAATAAAAATTAAGTTAAAAGAGTTAATTATCAATGAAAACTTTCTCATTTTGACATATGAATCCTCCGGTACTACATGTTTGGTTTAAAATAGATGAAAATCCTTAAGCCTGTATTCTCCAGGACTAAGACTTACCGTATCTTCCCATGCTGACATATCACAAATATGTGCTTTTTTTTAAATATGAATTTTAATATTGTAACAATGACACAATGGTGTGGTGGTTGTGAATGATTGTTTTGACATTTGTTCACCTCACGTGGTTTCTTTTGCATTTTAAATTGTGCTTCGGAAAAACTACATTGCTCCTAGGAACCTACGAACCCTTGTGCTCCATTAAGATGGAAAATAGCAGCTGAGAGGGTGATTAGGATCAAGAGAAAGAGGTACTCATAAACAAAATTAAAGGTGAAGACCCAGAACAAAGCAAGAAAACACCGGAGCTCAATACGTTAATCCTAATTCCAAAGTTAAGACACTCTAAAAAGATTAAAACCGGAAAAAACAATAAAAATGCAAGGGTTTCAAAGATGTTTTTTAGTGTGTGTGTTTTTTTTTAAATTCATAAACATTTTATCCCATTGCACTGGTGGTGTTAACACACAATGATTGTCTAGGACAATACCAAGGAAATGGATAAGCAAACCTCCAAACAGTGGTGGTGCTCATACAAAACAAAAATGGCATCTAAAACATTCCAAAAAAAATTTCAGAATCATGAGTGCAACAGTAAGAAACTAATATACTATTTTGGATTCCCCAGTAGTCGAAGATCTAAAACGGCCACAAACATCATTAAATATGGAAAAAAAATAAATTAAATCAGGAAGAGTCCCATAATACACTGAAGCTGTTCAAAAATATTCAGACAGTGTCGTTGTGCTTCTCGCTGAAGATTTACTGTATACCAAGGCTGATTAGAGACTGAAACGAGGGCTTTTGGCCTCTGTAGACTTCCCACTATTGAGAAGCCAAATGCTTCCTGAAATGAAAACATTTATTGCGCTTTCTAAAATCAGTCGAGATTCATTGTATTCAAGAATGAAGCAATATATATTAATTGTAGACACAAGTTATTGGTTATTATTAATAATAATATCGATGACTTTGAGGGTGTGCTCTGCTTTTGATCTCACCTAATCTGACGACTTTGTTTAATTTTTAACTGGTTTGGACTGTAAGGGCATTTCTCTGTTGTCAAACAGGAGAAATAAACACACTTTATTGAAAATGTATACCCAAGTAATGTTAAATGTGGTGTTTTAACCTTAAAAGACATGTTCGGTATTTATTCAAGTTGGTTGTTTTTCACAATCATGGTTATTATTTTGTAATATGAAATTGTGTTTTAAAATGAAACATTTCATAGATTTCAAAAAACTAGCCCAATCTTTTTCTTTTATAATGGAGCTTATTGATGCCAGGGTACTATTATAAAGAACAGCTTTAAAACAAACTGAATGTTTTTTTTTTTTTTTCTTTTTCAAACCACAAATGCTAAGTTTTGATGATGTTCTTGAGAAGTGCCAGAAATTATTCCATTCCGATAGGCCATTGAGCAAGGCCCTTATCCTGCTCCGTCCTGGGTATGAGGTTAACCTGTAATCCAATCCTGCAAGTAGGGCCTCCAACTTGCAGGGAAAACTTGGTGGTTGGTGGCAGGATTGGCACTCTAGCCACTGCAAAAAAAAACTTGCACTGTTCCACTCTATTTGAACTAGTGGGATGCTGAGGTATCACCCATTGCATGGCTGCATATGGGTTGTAATTTGGGATCCTGAGGTGGTTTGTCATGTGGTTTGTGTGGCAAAGTGCTGTGTCAGTTCATGCTCTCAACCTACTACTCCTTGAGATTACACACATTTTGCAAAACCGCATGTCTATTTGTTTTACGAAAGTACATAAGTAAAAAGCAACCCATTGTCATGAGATTCAGCCATTTTAAGTTTTCTAGCTGTACACTACCCTGTTTTTCTTCTGAGGCATCCTTTCAACCCCAGGGCCATGCTGTCTCTGTTCTGTAGGCAGCTGCACCATAATAACTGAAAGACCCACTTATGATCACTTTATAATTTCAATATACAGTACCTTGTATCTTTCACAAAAGTGTAATTCCTACTACTGCTGGATTGATAATGCACACACGTGCATCAGTGAGAGTGTACAGGCACATAGTATGCAATCGAGGGAGAAAAACTATTGTTTTATGCATCCATCTTCCCAACTGCTTTTCCAGGGCAGAGTCATGGGGCAACTGGAGCTTATGCCAGCAAGCAACAGCTTCAAATCGGGAACGATACCTGCAAAGACGCATGCACATACACACGCACATGTATACAGAGGCTAAGGTCAATTTAATAACACCAATTCATTTCAGTTTAATCAGGTTTAAGTTTAGTAGAGGTAGGCATAGGCAGGGTGGTATCATAGAGCTGTCATTCATACTTCACGGAGCCAGGGTCTGCATGAATTTTACATGCTCTCCTTGATTTATTTGAGTGAGTATTAAGTTTAGTTCACTCACTTAAACGCGTTGTCTTAAGGTCTTTTATTATCACATCCTCCATAAGAGTGACTCATTATGCATTTAGCAGTCAGTAATTGGTTTGTTGCGCATCGGTCTGCTCTATAGCACACTCTGCCCTTTTAATTTCCTGAGTGTTTACTTTGTCGTGTATATCATTGCACAACACACCACAGAAACTGGGATGTTCAGGTGGCTTGGCCTTTTTAAACAAATCTAAGGATGTTATTAAAATTGCAATACAGGGTAATTAGTCCACTTCAGATTTATTATTTGTACAAAATATACAGAATCTCTTAGGCTGTGTTTTGAGTACAGTGCTCAGGGGGGAAAAGTAATATTGTCTGAGCATGCATCTCTATGCTGTTACAAGATGCGGGAGAACATAACCACTGAAGAAACGGAACTGCCGAAGCAAAAATAGAATTGCAAGCAAAATATATCTGGTCACTGTGGGCATGATAGGGCTGTAATAACTTGCCGAACAAGGGATGTTGTGAGCAGACAAGCCAAAAGAAATTTATTCAAGAAAAATATTTCCAAGAATCTTTGATAAATTATTTCTAATTTCCTTTCATTATCACAAGGATATCTTGCATATGCAGAAAACATGTTAAATCAAAATCTTTCCCTCTTCAAAGGGCATATTTGGTAACTTTTTTTAATGCTTTTTTTATTCCTTTTTTTTATGGACCATGATACCATTCAGCCACATTGAAAGCTGCAAGAGCAGACAAGGTATTTCTAAAATTTTATAAAATGCACTTCACCTTATAACAAAATTTTATGTGGCAAATTAACATATCCAATAACTGTGAATAAATTACTTTGACTCGAAATTGATCATTTAAACCATCTTAATGATATTAACAGGTTATTTGTCTAATGCTCATTAATGCAGGAGTTGGTGGATGATGGTGCCTAGATATTTGTAAGATGAAAAAGAATTTGAATTAGAATTTTTGAATTTTTCTTTTTCAAATTGAGATATAACTGCTATAATAAAACCAAAAATTTAAAAAGCATGGAAAGTGACAGGGTAACTGTTTTGCTTATTTTTCATTTGTAAATTCTGAAATTGTCCAATGGTGACCTATGCGCCTTCCTTCACTTCAGTTGTCCTCAAGATGTCGGATACCTACAGCCTAGGGATCGTTTTTGGCTGGAGTGATCTGTGGTTTGCTGAAGTAAAGGGCACATCTTAGCTTCTCACTGGCACTTATCTCTAGGGAAGCTGCTATAGGTGGAATTATGATTTGAAATAATTGATAGTCACTTACTGCAATCCTTCAAAATTGAGACACCTGCTTCTGATATTGATGTTGGAGGAGGGGTGGCATGGATGGCTTGCCTTTCTGAAGTCTCAGATTTAAAGTAACTGCAGGTCCACAGTCATTGTCTCATTCAAGTATTTAGTCAATAAGACACCGGGGTTCACATTGATGATTTATGATGTGGCACAAAAGTGTAGCCATGTCATGAGTGATCTAGAATACCATGCCTGTTTTGGTGGTGTGGTGTTATGTTGCTCCACCCTTCTTGGATGTAGCAGTGACCAATTACTAACACAGGGTGAGATGAATATACTGTGTAAAACCATGGTGGAATATTGTGGCAAGAATTATGTTGGTGCTCTAAGAACCTGAACATCACTGGGCATCACACTGAGGGCGATGTCTAGAGTGATAGCAACATTTGAGATAAATTGAAGGGGTTAATTTAATCCTCATGGTTAATAACTGTTAAACATGTTTTAGTCATCATATCCATACATTTTCATTTCTTGCCAAATTATTATTTACATTCAAAGTGCTTGTTTTGATCTTAAACTGCTTTTTTGATTAACTGTTTCTCTGGCATAGAGTGCCAATAGAAGCAAAGGCTTTAGAGATGAAGCCCTTACCTGGTGATGGCTCATCTGATTATGATTATGCTCTTGCTGTTGCTTTGCCTGTGGAGAGTTTTGCAGTGTAGGATCAACACTGAGCTGTGTTTAGTGGCATATGGCCTACACAGCCAATTCAGGAGCTTATCGAAACTCCTCTTTCTGTCCTTATCTGTAGGATTATGTATCTGTTATTAATGACTGTAATGTTGACTGTTGTGTTCCACTTTATAATGAGCTTTAATCTCCAATCTGTACTCCGTTCCCTTTAGTCTCTTGTTTCCTGGACTTGCCTCACTGGCACCACTCCTCCAACATATTTTTCAAATTTCATATCTAGAAACATTAACATTTTCTGACTTAAGCATCAAATCCATCTCAAGCCCACACCATGTGAAATGACCTTCTAAACATAGTTATCTGGTGGGTTTATCTGTATGCTCTCCGGAAGCAGTAGAGGTCTTGTTGATTGGATTTTTCTACCGCAAACTTAAATGCAGAGTGTCCTTGTGAAAGTCTGCTTGAATCCCTCAACCTGTCCAAGAGCTTATAGCCTTTTTGGGGTCCTTTTTTATATGATGTAGGAAATGAAGCAAATTTCATTTAGCTGCAACGAGACCATTCAGCTGCTCCACATGTACAGTATGTGACCTGCTCATATTCTCATGGCAATGATCTCTTAATGAAGTCTCATTTGCTGTTTTTTTCTTTTGTAGTTTCATGGCACCAATGACACTGTCATTAACCATGAAATAGACTTTTTTTTTTTCTTTCCCCCAGATATGGCGACTCGTATAGTTGCAGCGGCTTAGTGCTCTCTCCTTCTGAGTTTTGTTTTGTGTGTATGTTGATTTTAGTTCGTTTTACATCCAGTTGGGTGAACCTATACCACAACTGAGACGATCTTAAGATCGGAGTCTGCTGTGAGGGGAGTGTTACGGCGGAATTAATTCACTCGCACAGCGTTACGGTGGATATAGCCAGGACACCCGGCTCCCTGTGGATTACCATCTCCGGAGGCCAATGACGAAGGCGGCACCGAGAAAGGAAGCAGAAGCGAGGCTGCAGGGCTGGAGCGCTAGCTAGACTATGGAGACAGCCTCACAAACCTCCGCTTCCAAGCCTTTTCCTCACGAACACCAGATCTATTGTCAACGAGATGGATGAAGTGAGGCTTCAGGTTGCATCTGACCTTCTGATCAAGGACAGTTGCTGCTTTCATGCACACTGAACTTGGCTATTGAGCTAACAGGCTATATCGCGGCACCACAACAGGACTAGAGACTCTGGTAAGAGCAGAGGAGGGGGATTGTGTGTGCATATCTATACTAATAAAAGGCAAAGCCCTCACTGACTCATCACTAATTCTCCAAGTTCCCGTTTAGGTAGAAGGCTGAAATTTGGCAGGCTCATTCCTTACAGCTTACTTACAAAAGGTGGACAGGTTTCATTTCGAAATTCTACGCGTAATGGTCATAACTGGAAGCAATTTTTCTCCATATACTGTAATGGAGTTGAGCTGGATGGCCGTGGGGGGCGGAGTTTCGTGTGACATTATCACGCCTCCCACGTAATCACGTGAACTGACTATCAACGCAGTACGTAGAAAACCAGGAAGAGCTCAAAAAAGCGCTGAAGAAAAATGCATTTATATAATTGAGAAGGCAGCAAAACAATAAGAAGCGAGCGTCTGACACATACAACCATATTCATGAGTGCTGCTACATCGGAAACAAAGCACGGTGTAAACTTAAAGTTTAAATTAAGTTCATAGACAGGCTGCTGCTGGCGTTTGTAATTTAGTGCCTGCCCATATAAGGCCGTCTTTCAGCGGCAATCCAATAGAAACGCTGCCGCTAAATATTCACGTGTGAAGGACTGTGCTTATGCAGAGGAAGCTGAGATGGTCAGGGTGGTGTTTGGCACAAACTCAGCGAAACTGCGAGAGAAACTTTTAAGTGCCGGGTCTTAGCTGACATTACATACAGCCGTGGACATCACACGAGATGGCACCAGCACAGCTGGGAACATTCGATGCAAGAACACCAAGCGACTCACGTGAACTGATGCAGTGCACAGACAAAAAGCAACAGTTCCAAAGAGTGCTGAACAAAAACTGAATTACACAATTGAGAAGGCAGCAAAAAAATACGAAGCGTCTGATACATACAAGCATATTCATAAGTGCAGCTACTGCGGAAACAAAGCGCACGGTGGAAAAAGTGAGTTTCCCGCTAAAGGAAGACAGTGTTTTAAAAAAAAACCCATGCATGCAGTGTGTCACATCTCAGATAAAGAGGAAGACGAGCTGTTTATTGATGCAGTAAGAAACGAGCTACAAAAATGTTAAGAGTCGGAATTAAGCGTGTTCCTACGACTGATCGGAGTAAAATTTCATTTCAAAAGACTACCCGAGCGAAGCCTTGATAAAAGCATGGTTTTGTGCACACTGAAAAGCCAAGCAAAATTAGATGCATTACAGAAAGCGGAGTTTGTGGCTCTTACTGGGGATCATTGGACTTCCGTGACCATTAGTAATTCTAATTACATCTAATTACAAAATGTTCAATGATCACACTGTTTTAGCCTAATGTACAAAATAATTTTGGCTAAGGTTACTAAATTTAAAGATTAATTAATCTGGTCAAATTACCTTTTATGTTTCTGACTTATTTTTTTAAGAAGAAAAACTGTACTTTATGTTGAAATTTTGGTTATTATTTAAAGACAATACCATTCTGAAAATGTACTTAAAGTAATTAAAATACCACTATTTTTAAGTCTGCCCAATTTTAACCAGGGATGATATTTTTGTTTCTGTTTTGAATTCAAATGCAGTTTAAAAGCATTTTTTTTTTTTTTTCAGAAATTAAGAGCTTCATGTCCATGTCTATTATTTGATTCCGTCGCCCACTAAAACCCTTTTAAATTAAAAAAAAAAATAAATAAAAAAAAAAGTGTGCAATTACATACGCTTAATCAAGATTAATTATTACACAACCTCTAATCGGAGTAATTTTTTTTAATCGAGTCC
Source organism: Polypterus senegalus (assembly GCF_016835505.1). Classification (NCBI taxonomy): domain Eukaryota; kingdom Metazoa; phylum Chordata; class Cladistia; order Polypteriformes; family Polypteridae; genus Polypterus; species Polypterus senegalus. Next base: position 63,110,969 of record NC_053159.1, on the reverse strand, counting down.
CACCCCTAATTATATATGTATATGTATATGTATATATATGTATATATGTGTGTGTATATGTATATATGTGTGTGTATATATGTATATATGTGTGTGTGTGTGTGTGTGTGTGTGTGTGTATATATGTATATATATATATATATATATGTTCAAGAAACCAATTTGAAATGATTCGAGCTTTGTGACATGGTGCATTATCCTGCTGGAAGTAGCCATCCGAGGATAGGTACATGGTGGTCATGAAGGGATGGACGTGGTCAGAAACAATGCTTGGGTTGCCCGTGGCATTTAAACGATGCCCAGTTGGCACTAAGGGGCCTAAAGTGTGCCAAGAAAACATCCCCCACACCATTACACCACCACCACCAGCCTGCACAGTGGTAACAAGGCATAATGGAACCATGTTCTCATTCTGTTTACGCCAAATTCTGACTCGTACCATTTGAATGTCTCAACAGAAATCGAGACTCATCAGACCAGGCAACATTTTTCCAGTCACGCCTCCACGCTGTGTAAGGGCCATTTGACCAAGAAGGAGAGTGATGGAGTGCTGTAAATGGTCATGAAACTCAAATCAATGACAAAACAATTACATTAACAATCATATTACGTTGCTCCACCAGTAGTAAATGGCTCTACTAGAGGAGCCAACACACTAGACGAGGCCTGCTCAAACATCAAGCTGGGCTACAGAGCTAAACCGCTTCCAAACCTGGCCCAGTATGACCACATGTTACTGCCGATTCCTGCATACATACCTCTCCACAAATCTGCCCTTCCCACCACAAGCATCACAACCTTCCTTGATGATGCCTGACTGCTTCAAAGGGGCGAACTGGGACATTTTTGAAAACCCAGACCTGGAACTCTACGCTTTCAGTGTATTGTGTAACATCAAAACCTGCATTGACACTGTTACAGTTGAGAAACATATCCGTGTCTGTGCAAACCAGAAGCCCTGGATGAGGAGAGGTTCAGCGCCTGCTAAAGGAAAGGAACACTGTCTATAGGTGCGGTGACAAGGCTCTCTACAGCATGATAGGTCCAACCTGAAGAGAGGCATCAGAAAGGCTAAGAGGGACTACAGGAGGAGGATTGAAGAGCACCTGGACAGTAATAACAGCATGCAGGTTTGGCGGGGAGTCCAGCACTTCACCAACTACTGGACCAGTCATGGAGCTGCTGAAGGTGAGGCAGCTGAACCACTTATTTGCTCGCATTGAGGTGGAACTACCAGAGGCACAGCTGTTACACATGCAGCAGCAGCTTGCAACATCACCCCCTCCCTTAGGGTGGAGGAACACTAGATAAAACGCTTGCTCCAGGCTGTCCATCCTAGGAAGGCAGCAGGTCCCGATGGTGTCCCTGGACATGTGTTGAGGAGCTGTGCAGAGCAGCTGGCTGGGGTTTTTACAAAGATCTTTAACCTGTCACGGTCTCAGGTCTCAGTTTCTCCCTGTCTGAAATCCTCCATCTTACTCCCTTTACCAAAAAAATCACCCATAACCTGCCTGAATGACTATCGGCCAGTATATGGATTAAAGACTTCCCGACACACCTCACACAAAGGGTTAGGGTGGGCCCTCACATCTCTTCGGCCATCGGCATCAGCACTAGCTCTCCCAAGGGCTGTGTACTGAGCCCCCTCCTCTTCACGCTGTACACACATGACTGACAATGGTGGTGTTGTGGTGGATGGGGGTGCAAATTTGCAGATGACACCACTGTGGTGGGGCTCATCTCTGGGGAGGATGAGTCTGCCTACAGGGACTAAGTGGAGTGCCTGACAGCATGGTGAACTAACAACCTGCTCCTGAACACAATTAAGACCAAGGAGCTAGTTGTGGACTTCAGGAAAAGAGAACGGACATCAAAACACTCTACGTCAGAGGGGACTGTGTGGAGAGGGTGTCAGACTTCCACTTTCTGGGAATCCACATCTTGGAAGACCTTTCATTGGGTTTGAACACAGCGGAGTTGGCGAAGAAGGCTCAGCAGAGACTTTATTTCCTGAGTCCTCAGGAAAAATAACATCCCCCAAAAACTGCTGGTGTCCTTCTATCGCCGCTCTATTGAGAGTATCCTGTGCGACTGCCTCTGTGTGTGGTTTTCCAGCTGCACAACAGCACAGAGGAAAATATTTCAGCGCATCATAAAGACTGCCCAGCAGATCATTGCCTGTTCTTTACCCTCTCTGGATGAACTGTACAGCTCCTGCTGCCTCAGGAAAGCAGAAAATATCTTCAGACTCCTCACACCCCGGGGTGCTCATGACATGTTCCAACTGTTGCCAAAAGATATAGGAGCATCAAAGCAAAGACTAATAGACTGAGTAACAGTTGCTATCCTGTTGCTAATGGGGTACTGAATGCCACCTAATCGCCTCCAGTACAGCAGTGCAATAGTTTTTCATGTGCATTTAAAGTCTTATGTTGAATGTTTGTGTTCTACTTTATTTCTTCTTATCCTTTTGTAACATTTATTTATATTTTGACACCGCAGGGACTGCACCTAATTTTGTTGTATTTGTTACAATGACAATAAAGATATTCTGATTCTGACTTCAGTTGTAGTCCGCTCCACAGTAGAGTATCTGTGACAACAAGCACACATACTCATTGTCTGGAGAAAACTCGGATACTGTAAATGTTTTAAAACCTACTCTGTATATTACTGAGAAGTGCATTTTATAGCTGTAACAGCAATGGAGGAGGAGATGTGTTTTTCTTTATTTACTGTATTTATTTTTTAATATATAGAGCATGAAGCTGCTTGTTGACTGCTATGGAAGAGTGGCCAAGTAATTACAACTGAAAATATTATTTTCCCAAAACTTGGGTAATGAACACAAAAAGGAATGTTCAAAAAATCTGACCATCACTAACTATAACAATCAACATGGAAAATTTGAAATATGATACCTAAAAAAAAAACAAAACTAAAGATTAAAATGAGTCAACACATTCAAAATCACTTATCTTGTGCAATAAAAACTTGTTTGTAATTTATATGTCCCTAAATATTAGAATGCATTTTAAACAATTGCCAATAAAAACTATTTCAAAAAAGTTAGATGCCATTTCAAAAATGAACCATACACTAATTTGTCATAACTGAAGATGCCAAGGTATGCTAGATAGTGATTCTCTGATGGATCCTGGCAGCTGAGAAGATTCTGAATTTAAGATGTCTTCAGCAGCTCAAGATCACGAGTTGTGAAAGTATTCACTTAACAAGAATCAGGATGCTCTAATTAATGGTAAACTTAAATTAGGATGGTGACATTAGTACTTTTTGAGAAGTGCTATGATGTCATCAACAGTTGAAGTGCACACACTTGATATTTCATGCGAACATAGTGTCTTATTTTGCTTGGTTCTTTAGTCTTCATTGCCATTAGAATGGTGACCTCCATTGGGTTGGGCCCTTTGTCCTTTCAATAATATCCAGAACATCAAGTTTTTACATTTGTTTCAACTGGTTGTCTCACTGGTTGGTAGATTAGTTATGTGGCTGTTCAATTGTTTAAACAAATGTGGTATTATCAATATGAAGCTTGGCATGGTTATTTTTTGAGTCTGCTAATACCTTGAAAGACTTTTGATGTATAATTTAAGCATCTGTTCTGTTAACCACAAAGAACATGTCTGCAGTCACTCTGTAACAAAGACTTTAATGGATGTGCCTTCACGTTCTGATGCAGAATCCTCAAAACTCCTACATAAGACTGAAAGTTTAATGAAGACCTCAAAGAGCCAAAAAGCCTGATCTCCTGTTCTGCTTCAGCAAGAGAGAGTGAAAATTTTAATTTAAGTAATTGAGAGGAAACATGATTAGAAATACAAGCAGGAGTCATTACTAAAAAATCCAACCAGTCTGTCATCAAGCTAAGAACATGGATCTAAAGTCCCAAGATCATAATGCCAAAAAGAGATTTGTTAACTTGGAGATTTTTTAATGCACAATTCACACACCAGTGCCATTTTTACCCAAAATCAGTTGAATTGGGCATGTGCTCAACAACATTTATATGGTCCCACCAATGAGGTCATGTGTCGTGTACTACTGATTGGTTAGGGGATTGACTGCCATTACAATAGCTGACAGGATTGCTACAAAATGGCAGTGCCTATAAACAAAATGGTGTTATAGAATAACCCTAAAAATGTAGAATTCTCTCAGGACAACCGCTAGAGAAACTTCAGAATTACTTATTATTTAAAAAAAAAAAAAAAAATATTTCGCCATATAGAACTGCCAAAAACTCCCCAGGCACAGAAAAATTAATGAACCACATCAATCCACACCAAACCCAAGAAGCAGGCTTATGGCCTGCACAAAAGGGGCCAACGCTTATAAATCCAGATGGGAATCCTAATTTCTCACCTAACGAACAAAACATACTTTATAATAGTAATGTTCAAAAACCAAAGAAGTTGCATCAAAAAAATTAGTCATGGAGTTAATATTACCTTTTAAGAGCAATCCAAAAGCAAACAATCCAAAAACCATGAGAAAAGCAAAAGTTTGTAATCTAGAGAATCAATATAAAAATTTACAAAAATTCAAAAAGACAAATGAAACACAGGAGCTGGACCTGAACAACACCATTGAGAGTTAATGCCTTAACACCAAACTGAGACCAACAGGTAGGCCTCAATAGTCTGTGTGAATTCCCTATAAGAAATAAAACATGTTAACGGAGAATAAACAAGGAAAAATGAAGAGGTTGTTCTGGCAGGATCTGCTCATTTGAAACTGTAGCTAAATTAGTACTTGTTTTCAAATCTAAGTTTGTTAGACATCTGGCTCAAATATAGGTGAATTCATGTGTTTCAGCTGTGCCATTGTCTTGAGAAAGAGGTCAGTGCAAGTTGTTTAAAAACTACGCAGTCAAGCTGGAGTTGAACAGCAGTGTGGTGTTCATTATGGAGGCAAGCTAATTGCTTGATTGGGTCCTCTGTTCTACACCAGCACTCTGCAGATCATAATTAGAGTGCAGCTCCCAAAGTATTATAAAGGAGGCTGGAGAGAGAGAGAAAATATTTAAACCATTAAATTGAGGGAGTATTGTGAAGAATGATGGGAGAATTTTAGGAATGTATGGTTAGTAGCCAGTATTTTGAAGAGGTGATGAAGTCTGGGGGAACTCTGTATTGGAGCATTCGGGGCACTCCAGTAGTGGAGCAGATTGCTCCTGCTGTGCTGTGGAGAGCAGGAGAGATTGGGGCTGCTAAGGATCCCATGGACACTAAGATGGGCATGAGGAAGGTGGAGCCAGGATGTGCTGAGGAATGTTGGCTAGGATGGGTACTGTTGTGGGCTCCTAGGGATCCAGTGAATGCCACAACAAAGGGATGACCGAGCTGCGCTCAGCACCTCCTAATAGATGCTGAGGGGTGGTGGACAGGATGGGAGTCCATGAGAAGACTTTTCTTCAGGGTCAAGCCCCCGCTGAGCAGTTACTTCCAGCTAGAAGGGTGAGTGGGACAAGTCATTAGTGACTGGCCTACGAATTTTAAAGGCAATTCCAGCCTTCATTTTATCCTTTATTTTAATGTATTTATTAACCTTTTATTTGTGGCTTTTAACTTCCTCACAATGCATTGGATTTTGATTATTTATGAAGACTACACTATTTTACTTTGAACTGATTTGTTTGAAAATGAAAAGAACTTTGCATATTTTGCTCATACTCCTGTTCTGTATCCTTATTCACCCTAGTCCATCTTGATTACATGACAATTGATTTCTCATGTTCATGGGAGTTTGCCAGCTGTGGGCATCTCTGGCATTACAGACATGCACCTCTTGGCAGATTCGCTATTCTTACCACAGTTATGTCACACGAGTCCACATGTAAGATCCTGTCCTCAGAGAAGGAATTGGCTGCTGCAATTAACTGATGCATGCCTGCATGTGGTGATGGCTGTTGAAGGCTGGTGGTGTGTTGGGGTTATTCTGCTGCTGTAATACTAACACACTCATGGACGCATCCTAAATATGCCTGTACTTTTTCCACATGCTTTGTTATTCAGGGATTTGCCATTGTCAATAGTAGTTTCATCAGAGTTCACGTGGTGTCAGTGACAGTATAATTTACTAACTGTGCATCGTAGATGTGGATAATACAGTATATGCTGTTTCTGGATGTGGGATAGAAATGTGAAATGCCTGTTCACTGGCATAATGGAGTTGCGTGGTGATTTTTTTTTTTTTTTCTTCTTCAGTAATGCTCCAATATCAATCACTTGCAGAAATATGTTGAAGCAAGATAGCTGTTTTATATCAGTAACTTAAATACCTGGAGCAAGCTTATATCAAGTATTTAGTCCTAAAATAAGAGAGTCCAGTAAAATATATAGATGTGCATTGCAATTCACTGGGTGCTGCTTTTAATAACTAATGATTTGGGCTTTAGTGCATACGCCTGTTCCTTTAGTCTCTCATTCCTTGTTCTCCTGCTTACTACCTATTAACACATCATCTCTTCATACCTTGTAGCATTCCAGCTCTCTTAAGGGAACCTCACATATAGTCTTTGCCTGCTGTGAGGTTTACCGTATGGCATTAGTCTTCCACAGTGGGCAATGTCTACTGGTATATAGTCCTTGTGTTCAATACGGCAGTTACTGACTCTGCTTTTTCTATCTGCAGGATTATGCGCCCAGATGATGCCAATATTGTTGGCAACGTCCACGGTGGCACCATTCTGAAGATGATTGAAGAGGCCGGAGGCATCATTAGCACTCGCCACTGTAATACACACACAGGGGTAAGTCCTACAGTAAGACTTCATTTTGTAGTTTGCTTGGTAGCAGAGCAGCATCTTCATATGAGGAGACCAGTGGAGGCCCCAAGTGTTCATGCTGTCATCTATATGTTACAAAGTATTGTTTGGTGAACTTCTCACAGATGTGTTTTAGTTCACTACCAGGACAGTAAAGAGGTTGTGTAGATCTTTTTTTGAAAAAATGTTAGGGTTGATACTTTATGTAATAAATTAAAGTTGGACTCTTTTTTAAACCTCATTTGTCTCATTCCTCATCTCTGTATTGAAAAGCTAGTTCTGGATTCCTTTTTGATGTTACTCGGTTTCACCTGTAGGCCTTTGATAATTAATAATCAATAGGACATCCACCCAAAGAATGTTAATAAATGTTGGAAATGGAAAGGCAAATTTACACTTGGTTAGTTAATAATCAGTTTTGCATTTGGCAATACATGTAATTAATCAAATAATTTGGTAAGGCTCCTACTTTCTTTACCTTTAACTTTCTGTATTGTAGGAGGTGGTCTCGGGTCTTTAGAGTCTGTCAAAATAATTAAAGCCTACTTGTTTCAAGAAACCAAAATTATATAATTTATAGAGAAACACCAGGATTATAGAAATTTGACAACTGCATATATAGGTTGAAATATAAGTAGGGGCACAGACTAGACAGACAAACATAACCTATTAAGTTGGCTGTTTGTTTGCTCTTTAGAGTCTAAATTATATTGGCAAAGATGAAACATTTTATGATGCCCGTCCTTTTAAAGGTGATGTACACTGTTGTATGTAGTTGTTGCTGCTTCATGTTTAAGTGGATGATTTTTCTTTCATTGGAGTGCACTCTTTTTGTTGCTTTATCCTTGGTTTGTGGTGTGCAATGCTTTTCCTCACTTAAGCCCTTTGCTGTACCATCTGCAGCTTCAAAGGAAAGAACATGACTTTTTCTGGCACGAGTTTAGATCCTGAAGTTCCTTCAAGTGATGGCTGCTATTCAACCTTCAGTCTGGTACACTGTTCAGTTTGGGAAACTGGATCTTTAGCTCTCAGGTTCACAAAGAGGAGAGATTGTCAGATTTAGCTGTCCCTGCCTTCTTCTTTCAGTTCAGAGAGCAGGTTTCAGAGATTTTCAGTTGTTTTGGAGGATGAGAGCAGAGCTCCCATGAGTGTTACCTCAGAGTTCCCGTGAGAGAGTCAGAGAATATGAGTTTAATTAGTTTTAATAGACTGTATCACCTCTCCCGATTGGGTTAAAGTCACTTCCAGTTACAAAATAAGTGTGTCCTCAGAGGCGTGTTCCTCTGTCCATCAAAGTTATCGTTCCTTGAATTCTAGCTCTTTGTTCTTGCTTGAGTCCACTTTGTGTCTTCTGGCTCAAGAAGCCTTCTGAGGGGTCTCTGCAGAGATGTCAGTGCAACTCTGATTTACACCTTTGTTCTCAGATGATGTACAGGCATATCCTTGTATTAGCTGGAGTTCAGTTTCTTAGTTTGGAATGCAAGTGGAGGAAGGCACAGATGGATTCCTGCATCCCCGTTCAATCTGCTTTCATAACTGGACTGGTGTGCCACTAAAGCCTAGTCGAATGGACAATGTTCACCTTGTCCTACACATCAGGCTTTGTAAGCTTCAAGGATGAAGTTGTGATGGCATCTTTAATTATAGATTCTTGTTTGGCTTATTTCAGCAGTTTTTCTTAAACTGAACCTGATTGCTTTTGGAGTTCACTAGGCACGACCAACCAAGACATTTTTGATTTAAATCTGTAGGCTAAACGGCTCATCACAGGTGCTGGAGCAGTACAGTAACCCCATTTGCTATAAACAGAGCTTACTGAGTTGATTTGGATACAGGAGGGCTAGTTTCAATATTAAAGAGTAATTTACAGACTTTTAAAAAGTTATGATACTTCGGATCAAAAATAGTCAAGAATAAACCTTCTCAACACGTAGTCAAAACATATTCTTGCATCACTTCAACTCCTCTTGCGTCACTTTAACTCCTTATGAAAATACCAACAGTACTGTGCAAAGGTTTAGGTCATGCAAAAAGTTATTAGATTAGATAAACTTTAATTCCCAAGGGAAAATTTAGATGCATACAGCAGAATAAGTGTAAAGATATGACACACAAGACAAGTAATATAATTAAACAATATATAGAAATGGATAAATGCGTATTGTTCAGAAATTGTAAGATGAATTTAAAGACTATAAGCATTTAATTTGGAGCGTTGGGAAAAGTGAATAACAGTGGTCAGAAAAGATCTCCAGAGGCACTTCTTAGCATACATGTGCTAAGAACCTGTGGCTAAAAGTGCTCGGGAGAGCATGTCCTGGAGAGGAAAGGGAATGGAGCAGATTTGTCATGATGGCATCCAATTTTCAATGTTTTATGGCAAATCCTTCAAATGGCTTAGAAGAATTTACCACTGGACTGCTTGAAAAAATGAAAAAGCAGTGTATCAAGGTGAATTGGATGTGCCACATCCTGTCTTTCCCTTATGTTTTCCCTTAATCAAATCCTGTGAAATATATATGTATAATAATAAAAAATAATATATATATATATATATATATATATATATATATATATATATATATATATATATATATATATATATATATATATATAATTCACTAAGGCAAGACAACCATGGAAAGCACGCCAGAAGGGGCATGGATTCACTGAGCTGCCGACAAGTAAGACACCTATGGCGCACGCAGAAGGAGCCACGCCCACCAACTCCTGGCACCTCCGAGCCATGTTGACTGTTAATAGAGGCATGTTTCTCGCGGAGGTGAATCGCCATATGCAGCGTGTTAAACGGTTTGCGAGGGGTATCCCATGGGATCCTCAAAACAATCTTTTACAACTGAGGTTAAAACACAATGAAGTAAGCAGTCTTTGAAAACTGAGTTTTCGGTTACGACACACGACCGCGTGCACCATAGCAAACTGTTTTACTGTGTTGGTTCGTTCCGTGCATTGTTGTAATTAAGAAAAGCAACATTATATTACCAATTTTTCAAATGTTCATTTTCTCCCTGTGCTTAAAAATCATTAAAAAACCGGCCTGATTATGCGGCATATGGTACGCTGCGGGTTGGCTAGTTCCCTATGTTTGTCTATGTGACCTACACGGCCAACCCTAGGCTCATTCCATATTGAAGGAGTGGAACTGGCTGAGAGGTCATAAACACGACAGATGGCCATCAGCTTTGGTGTAAGGTAAACCTTTTTTGCTGTGAGCTACCTAGAAGATGTATACCTGAAACGCCAGGTACAAGCAAGTAACCTAGGGTTGGTATCCTTGTGCGGCACCACAAACTCACAACCCAACAGTGTACTTAAATTTAGCAATAGCTTAATTATGAGGATTTCATACTCCACTGCAGTATACCTGGTCTTCCAGTCCAACAGTTTCTGGCTCTGGTACAAGATGCGATTATGGTTTAATGTCAGATCTGTCAATGCTGCACCTTTATTGGAAAAACTGGGGAAAAACCTTTTGATACTACCCCATCAACCTCAAAGCTTGAACATATGTTGTGGCTTGTATCCAGGGTCAGTTCTCAGTTTTGGACCAATGGGGTATGAATGTGACTTGTCCTACTATAATATAAAGGTATATGGCTTCTGTTAGGCCAAAGTAACACTTTGGATTTGTGTAGGCTGCATTTTTGGAAGGATGAGAGCACTGTCTAAACCTGTTGTCTACTCTAGCGCCTGTGAAGAACACTTGCGTTTATATTGACTAGGTAACCATCACTATAAGTGTTGTGGGGTGTTAGTAGTCTGTCCATCGGGTGCATCTGTGTAGCCCAAAGAGTATCACATATAACTGCCAGTGTTCACAGGGAGTGTAAAACCTTTTTCTTGTTTGGCTTCAGAAGCTTGAGGAATTTGCTAAAAGCCCCTGATCATGCTGAGAGTAATAAGGAAACATGCACCTCCTAGTGTTAACTGGACATCATCAGCTGAAGATATTGGTACTAGGAATGCATTGAAAAGAGAGATCTGATTTAGTAGGTGGAAATCCTTGCAGAACCAACCTGTCTGATGTTGTGTGTTTTTTTTATAGCTCAACAACTACACATTTCTCCTTGGATATATGGGAGGGGCACTTTTTTTTTATACTACCCCCATGCCCCCCCCTTTTTTTCCAATGGCTTCTGGCATAGTGATGCTGTTTGAGATTAGGGTGGTTCTGCTCATCTTGGTATCAACATTATTGACTGCTCGTGGAATAATTTTGTGGGATCTACCTGGACAGGGGTCATTGTGTCCACGAAATTAAGCCAACTGGAGCTTACAAGGAGAGCTATTATGCTATCTTCTGTTCTCATCTTCCATTGTTTGGTAGGTTCACATGGTAAATTCTTTCTGCCACTTTGTTGGTTAGGCTATTTTTGTCATGACTGGGGAGTTAGTAGACCCTGTAGTCTGGAATCCGTGGTGGGATTTTCATTAACAGAAACAGCATTGCTTATGTCCTTCAGGGAATCCTCATTCCATTGTTCTTGTTTAAATATTGCAAGCAGTTTCTTAAACTGTAAATAGTTTTTGTATGGGTTAGGATGAGTCCTGTAATATCTAATATTGCAATGGGGAAGTTACCGCATTGTCAAACCTAGATGACTGAAAAGGAGCTGAAAGTAACCTGTCACACTGTGTGCCCTTTTCTGGCTCATTTGGTCATACAACATGTCATACACAGGGTGGCTAGAGCCTGCATCCTGCTCTTCTGTGTTTTGGTTTTGCCCACTGCATACCCTGTCAGTCATTTCGGCGCTTTTGTTTTCAGGCCATTATTTCTCATTTACAACTTGGAAGGACTTCTTATGCTTAACGATCAAGTGACTCGCCCGGAACAATGCTTCAGTGTGTCTGCCTTTTGCTTTTGAATTCAGCCGAGTGAAAAATGACGGCTGTCCGATTTAACTGCGATTTTAGTTGCCTCTCCTTTCTCTTTCTCAGATCACTTTCGGAAGGAAGTCAGTTTCATACTTTTTATGAACAGTTCGAAAGTGCCTTTCCACATTTCCTTCTTTGGAATAGCAATGATAGATGACAGATCAGAAAAACGCACTTCGATTGTGACATTGTGAGAGAAAAAAATTCCCTAATTCCCTTCCAATTCCACATCCAGCCCATAAACAACATATATTTTTTTTTAATAAATCCCTTCTTTAGTCAATATAATTGGAAGGCGAACTGGAGCACTTAGATAGCCGGAATTTTGCAGTAGCTTGTGCGTTTGATTGTGCATGCGGGATGACCAGTGTATTAGAAGAAAAGATCTCGGACTGGCTGCCCTGTGTGTCAATCAAGTGCCAAATGCCATAGGAAGGATATATGATAGACTAACATTTAAAAAAATTTTTTTGAATGCAAAGCAATCTACCTGCACTACCTTCCCGATCTACTGGTCGATCGCGATCGACGTATTGGGCACCCTGCTCTAGACCATGGATCTCTGTCCTCCTTAAAGTAGGTCCAGCAGTGGACACTGAGTTTATGGTCAGCAGTCATCTTAAATATTTATGGGACCAGAAGAGGCAAGGCACATGACATTCCTGAAGAAGTGACGCCACTGGTTTTCTGCGGATTTCTCTCCCACTCTAGCAATGGAAATGGAGCACAGGTTAGCGACTGTGCCACTTTCTTATTCTTCCCCTTGTTTCCTTTCACAAAAGCATGTGAAACACTTTCCATGCTTGTGTGTGACAACATAGAAATTACCTCATTATTTGAAATTAGAAAAAAATCTAATTCTCACTTAGATGATCTGTGCTGAACTTTTTTTTTTTTTTTTTAAACCTGGCAGAATCTAAACATTTACATTTTAGAATAAGCATTTAAATTTATTTATTTAAATGTTTTTATTTAAATTATTTTTTTTATTTAAATCATTTATTTACTTTTTTTTTTTATTTATTTACGTATTTTTCCTACTATTAAAGTTTCATTCTGTTTTCCTAGCTCTTTCTTATGGGTGGGGGTTGATTTGAATTTAGTTTTGTAAAATTTGACTTGCTTATATGGAATGTTTATTTGCTTTTAATAAATTCAATAAAATGTTAATTACCTCATTCATTAATTGCGTATATAAATAGTGTAAATTTTATAGATGTTTTTACGCCTCTGTGAATGATCATATGTTAATGTGTCATATCAGATACAATTTGTGTGCTCTAGAATTGCAACCTACCTCTGTTCAAACCAGCTTAATCCAATGAAAGGCACTCCTGCCCCTGCGGCATATCTACCAGGAGCCAGCACTGGAGAGGGTGTTGGCTATTACAGAGTGCAATTCCTTATGTTGTAACTGTAAACCTAAAGATATATTTCTTTGGTGTTTTTATATTTGATAAGCTTGTAATCTTTTGCTTTTTAGTCTGCTATTATCTTCTCTCCAGCATTATTTGCATTCCTGCCAAGCTTGGAGTATGAACTGATCAAAGTATCACATGACTTAAGACTCCCTGAGCAATTCCATTGTTTATCTTGGATTTTATCCTATTTGCAAAGAGTTCATGTTCCCAATTTATTTGTGAGTTTTACTTGACCATTCTCGTGTGTTTTGAAGCTTAGCATCTTGCCGGCTAGAATATGCTGAGACAACTGGTTCAGTCTTCAACTCTGGTTTATGTCCTGGTCTAGCCTGTGCTTCAGTGAGAAGGACATTTTATGTAAATACGTGTAATCTATCATGGTCTTATCAAAAAAATAAATAAATAAATACATCAATCTCTCTCTCTCTCTCTCTCTCTCTCTCTCTCCGTGCCAGACTGGGTGTTCATACAAAATTTAATGATTTACTTTGAAGGTAACGCTACACAATACACAGGAATAGTTGCATCATATTCCTGAAATACCAAAATGAGTTCCCCAGTTGAAGTCTAAATATTCTTGATTGTGCTCCCGATTCCTCCCACAGTCCAAGGACATGCTGGTTTGGTGAATTACTGATGATGAATTGGCCATAGCGAGTGTGGCATTTATGTGTGTGTTTTCCTCTGTTATGGACTGGCTCCTTGTCATGGGGATTGTTCCTGCCTTGCACAATATGGTTGCTGGGATAGGCTCCAGCACTCAGACCCAGCTCAGGATCAGACAGGCTTAGAAAGTATGGTTATGGTGTGGTGTTTCCATTCTCATTTGTTCAGACTGCCTAATCTACACTTCTAAATGAACTAAGCTATATTACTGCAATATATTGCTAGATGGTTATCAAAATGCTCTAATACACAAATTTTAAGTGTGTACTCTATCTGATATTTAAAATGTATTGTCAAGCATCTAAAATGATCAGGTTTTGTCCTGTACAAGTTTCCTAGGATATCCTGCTGAAACCTTGTCTAACATCACTCTTGTCCTTGGACATTGGCTTGTACCTTCTACCAGCCCTTGTGTGGGTTTTGAAATACCTTCTGGAAAGTTTAGTTGGTGACAACAGACCAACCTGGCATGAGTGAGTGTGCTCTGCTATGGGCTGGTTTGTCATCATTACAATGATTTCTGTTTTGTACCAGTTTACATAATATTACATTTTGCCAGCAAAAAGATCTGTATATTTTTTTTAGTAGACTGAAAGTAAAAAAACATTTAATTTGTTCAAGGACCACTTGCAAGGCACTTAAAACTGGTTTTGATAATACTGAAGCATGGAATTTTTAGTGGAAAGGTGGTCCTGGATAGGCTGTTCTATAGTAAGTGTGATCTTTGGCCAGTGATCTGTAACTGACTGTGGGTCGTGTCATACTTTTCTCCTCCCTTTTTCCCTGCAGGACCGATGCGTAGCAGCTCTGGCTCGTGTTGAGCGCACTGATTTCTTGCACCCTATGTTCATTGGAGAAGTGGCCCATGTGAGTGCGGAGATTACCTATGTGTCCAAACACTCGGTAGAGGTGCAGGTCAACGTCCTTGCAGAAAATATCCTCACAGGTAGGTGTTGTCCAGTGTCTACAGTCTAAATTTTTTTTTTGGGCTGGTCATCCTGGGAAACTAGTATAGCAGAATTTTAAGATGGCTTTTACTGTCTAAAAAGTTCTGGAATGTTCTATAATACACTGGTTTTCACTGTCACTAGATAAAAAAACAGTTGCTTCAAGTTACCCCCATCAGTAATTATCAACAAGTCATGGTCAATTTCGCAATCCGAACCAATACTAAAGAAGGTTCAAGAACCCAAGCATAACAAGAGTTGATATGGACTAGACAGGTGGATCTTACACAAAGACAACACTCACTTTACCTAAACATATTTAAAACTGCATAGCCACAGAAAACCATGTCAATGAACCATTTAATATAAACAGTACGAGGGACGACAGCTCAGTTTTATTTACCCTCCTATGTGCTGGCCCCAAATTTAACTTGGACTCCGAATTCTGTGTAATAGCCGTTAAGCCGGAGTCACACTCAGGGTGACGTAATGATGCTTTTCAGCGTTAAGTACAAATTTTTGGGAACATTTTCTGTTGTTATTTAGTGGATAAAATAACCTTATTTCTCTATTATAATAAAATCTTGGAAGGCGAGACTTTTTTTCCTGCGATGAAATGTGATTTGAAGAGACTTTTTGGAATGAAGTCCCGCGAGACGTAGACTTTAACATGAGATTCTTTCAAGTCACGTCATACTTGCAACCTTTGGAAGCAAGTCCCATGAGACGGTGACTTTTGCCATTAGATTCTTTCAAGTCACGCCCTACTTACAACCATTTTCAAACAAGACCACGATCCTCTCACCTCTCAGTTTTGTGAATGCTTTTGTCAGACACACTTCTTGAGCTCTCAGCTCTTCTATATTTTGTTTCCCTTAGTAAGTTCCTAATTAAAGAAGACTTTTGTCCAAATCTTATTGAAGATTTCATCACGAAGGGTTATCGACAGAAAAAAAATGAGTACATGGGCATTCCTAGAAACTAGAAACGAGGAAGTGAAATGAATTTGCGCCAAAAATGTCGATCAGTAACACGGCAAAATGGTTAAACACCTATCAATAGACTATGCTGGGAAAGTTGGTGTTGATCATGCAGATGATAACTTACAATATCACAAAGAACATCTAGAACCGTTAACATTGTCCGGTCTTCCACTGCAGAAATTACTGTAGAACATTGGACACCGAAGGAGATCTTGACATGCCATTCGTATTAAAACATTAAGTTTCCCATTAGAATAGCTTTTGCAAAGACAATTAACAAATCTCAGAGCCAAACATTCAAAAAAGTAATTTTATTTAATAGAGAGAGAAACGAAATGCAATCATGGGCAGTTATACGTCATGTGGATGCAAATGTAACGCTTCACATGAAAATTAAAATCTGTTTAAATTGTACGTTCACATTCCCATACGCGAGCTGCAGAGCCATGAACAGGCTAGCGCTTAGCGCTGGCCAGGGGGTTGGAGAGCGAGGAGAACAGAGGGCAAAACCCCCTATAGCGCAGCAGCAAAAAAATCGTGAATATTTCCTTGCGTTTTGCCACTGTAATTCTTAAGAATTTATGAGTAGGGAGGAACCTTCAATCAAAATACAATGGCATGTAAATGAGAAACTGTAAAGGCAGTTTTAAAATAAACATTAGCTGAACCATTAGTTGAATCGAGCCATAGTGATATCAATGTGATTAGGTTATCGGACGTTGACAAATATTTATTTGAAACTTATGCATACGGCACTGTACAACCAAACCGCTGTGATATGGCTGGTGAGTTTGGTTGCCTGAAGGATCATTGTGATTCAAGTAGGTGCAAAGCAAAAAGGCAAAATCATTGTGATCAAGTAAAAAGACCAGAGAAATGTTATCACCTGTGAAGGACAGCCGGGTCCCATGCCCGGTAGGGACGCCTCTGTTGCTTATGTTCCGGGGGAGCCGCCATGGGAAGTCCAATACCTCCCCCGGGACGCTTGGTGGCAGCCTCCCTGGCCGTCGGTGATTCCCCAACCACCCGCAGGGCTCCATGGGAGATGGAGTCCTCCACAGCTTGGTTGGGGCCCGGCGTGGCCGCTAGGGGGAGCTGCCTGCTTCCCACAGCCCGGCTGGACGAGTTTTCAGCCCCACCCGGAGGTGCAATCGGGACCAGGTGGTTAATCACCTGGAATGCTTCCGGGTGGGCTATAAAAGGGCCCAGCCACCACCACTCGGCGAGCCAGAGTTGGGAGGAAGAAGGAGACGAAGCTTGCCTGGGAGGAGTGGTGGAAAATTGTAAGATTGTGTTTTTGGGACTGTGTTTGGGACTGTGTTGGGCCTGTGGGACACGGGGAAGGCGTGTGCCCACGGCTGAAGAAAATAAAACCTGTGTGTTTTTGTACACACGTTGCCTCTGCGTGATCTGTGCTGGGTCGGGCGCTATATAGCGCCTTTTACACACCCTAAGCACTGTTCACAATGAAGCAACTGTCGTTCTGTCAGATTAAATGAGGAATTCACTAAGCCTTACAGAGTGGTAGCCTACATTAACACAAGAATACTCCACCCAGTTTTTTTAATGTTACGCCATGTAGTTTATAGTGATGGCCAAGAATTAATTTTTCATCTCAAGGTCTTAATGCATAACAGAAACAACAAACTTTCTGTTAGAAAAGGCATCTAAGATGACTAACATTATACAACAATGAACTATATTAAAACCAAACAATCCATGGGAAAAAATCTCTTGGTAATTGCATAATCCAAAGACTTCATTCAGTTGCATGCTCACAAAATCTTAAGTGCATGTATTTTTGTTAAAGTTTTATTAAGTAAACCACAAATGGAAAGTGCTCTTGTGAATGAAAATTGAAAGCACACAAACACAACCAAACATCTGAATTGAAGAACCACCTTCCCTCGCATTCATTACACATGAATCAAGCTCAGTAACTATTTATTTATTTATTTATTTATTTATTGGCTTCACATAGTATCAACTTTGCAAAGTACGAGTACAGCAAAAATATTTAAAACTTAAAAGTGAGTAAAAACATTACCTTCTATTTCCGGCGCCGCATCCGAGTGGCAGCCTTTCCAGCAGCTCCGTATTTGACTTTATCTTTTTACCTTTTTATCTCTATTTTTCTCTATTTGACTGATCACTTCTACCACTTTCTTTTATGTGGAATTGCTCCCTGGACACTTTTTACTATTGACATGGATTTTCACACTCCGAGAATCGCCTATTCAAGTAGTCAGCTTAAAGCACTGAGAAGAAATGCTTATGCCGGTGTGGTTCCTTATTTACCTGACGAGGTAAGAAGACGATATCGGGGCAAAGATAAAAGATAAGATTAAATTGAGACAACTTGAGAGAAAATGGCGTTCTAAACCGTCGGTGCCTTCCGTGATCCTGGGAAATGTAAACTCACTACCAAATAAGATCGACGAACTGGCTGTGCTGGTGAAAAATGTCAGAACCTACAGAGAATGCAGCTTGCTGTGTTTTAGTGAAACATGGCTAACGCTACCATCCCAGATGCTAACGTGGAGCTACCCGGGTTTAGCACAGTTAGAGCGGACAGAGACGCAAGTACCTGTGGAAAGAAGAAAGGAGGAGGACTCGCTCTCTATGTCAATACAAAGTGGTGCAACTCAGGACATGTAAACGTTAAAATCTCCACTTGCTGCAGGGACATCGAACTGTTGGCCGTAAGTCTGCGCCCATATTACTTGCCCAGAGAGTTTGGACACGTGATTGCTGTTATTGTTTACATCCCCTCAAGCGAACGGAGATGGCGAGTGACATCATCCATTCCGCAGTTGCTAAGTTACAAACGCAGCACCCTGAGGCACTTGTGCTAATCGCTGGAGACTTTAACCATGTAACGCTGGACAAAACATTACCTGCCTTCTCCCAGTATGTGGATTGTAACACTCGGGGAAACAGGACTATTGACCTACTATATGCAAACGTTAAAGACGCATACAGCGCCACCCCGCTGCCTGCGCTTGGGAAAGCAGATCATAACCTGGTTCTGCTTCAGCCTCAATACAAACCAAGAGTGAGGGCGCTACCTACAACAACACGCTCATTCAGGAAGTGGTCCCTGAGGCAGAGCAGGCTCTGAGAGACTGCCTTGGAACTACAGACTGGGATATATTGCTTGGGGCACATAGTGAGAACATTGAAGAGGCTGTTGAATGCACAACTGATTACATCAACTTCTGTATGGACATTGTAGTTCCAGTAAGAACAGTATGCTGCTATGCTAACAACAAGCCATGGGTTACAAGTGACATCAAGGGCCTTTTGAACCAGAAGAAAAGGGCTTTTAAAGGCGGTGATCAGCATGAGCTCAAGCGCCTGCAGAAGGAACTCCGAGTCCAGCTCAGGGCGAAAGAGCAGTACAGGAGAAAGCTGGAGCAGAAGTTGCAGAACAACAGCATGAAGGAAGTGTGGGATGGGATGAAGATTATCACTGGCTGCAGCTCAAGCGGGTGCCGCCATCGAGACAGACGTGGAGAGAGCAAACCAAATGAACAACTTCTTTAATAGGTTTGATCACAGTAACCCACTCTCACCTGGAGTACTGCATCCTCCAACCATCCTTCTGCTGATACCAGCATAGGTGAGACATCCCCACCCACAATTACAGCAGCCCAGGTGAGCAGAGAGCTGAAAAGACTTTGTGCCAGCAAAGCAGCGGGTCCAGATGGTGTATCGCCACGACTGCTGAAGGCCTGTGCGTTGGAACTGGGGAGTCCTCTACAGGCATCTTCAACCTGAGCCTGGAACAGGGAGAGTCCCAAGGCTTTGGAAAACATCTTGTATCACCCTGTCCCAAAGGTATCACGTCCTAGTGAGCTGAATGACTTCCGGCCTGTTGCTCTGACGTCACATCTGATGAAGACCATGGAGCGGCTGCTGCTTCACCACCTGAGGCCACAGGTCCGCCACCCTCGACCCTCTGCAGTTCGCATACCAGGAGAAGGTGGGAGCGGAGGATGCCATCATCTATATGCTACACGATCCCTCTCCCACCTGGACAGAGGCAGTGGTGCTGTAAGAATTATGTTTTGGACTTCTCTAGCGCCTTCAACACCATCCAACCTCTGCTCCTTAGAGACAAGCTGACTGAGATGGGAGTAGACTCACACCTGGTGGCATGGATTGTGGACTATCTTACAGACAGACCTCAATATGTGCGTCTTGGGAACTGCAGGTCTGACATTGTGTTCAGCAATACAGGGCGCCAGGGGACTGTACTTTCTCCGGTCCTGTTCAATCTATATACATCAGACTTCCAATATGACTCCTGCCACGTGCAAAAGTTCGCTGATGACACTGCTATTGTGGGCTGCATCAGGTGTGGGCAGGAGGAGGAGTACAGAAAGTTAATCAAAGACTTTGTTAAATGGTGCGACTCAAACCACTTACACCTTAACACCAGCAAGACCAAGGAGCTGGTGGTGGATTTTAGGAGGCCCAGGCCCCTCATGGACCCTGTGATCATCAGAGGTGACTGTGTGCAGAGGGTGCAGACCTATAAATATCTGGGAGTGCAGCTGGATGACAAATTGGACTGGACTGCCAATACTGATGCTCTATGTAAGAAAGGTCAGAGCAGACTATACTTTCTGAGAAGGTTGGCATCCTTCAACATCTGCAGTAAGATGCTGCAGATGTTCTACCAGACGGTTGTGGCGAGTGCCCTCTTCTACGCAGTGGTGTGCTGGGGAGGCAGCATAAAGATGAAAGACGCCTCACGCCTGGACAAACTTGTTAAGAAGGCAGGCTCTATTGTAGGAGTAAAGTTGGACAGTTTAACATCTGTGGCAGAGCGACGGGCACTAAGCAAACTCCTGTCAATCATGGATAATCCACTGCATCCACTGAACAGTGTCATCTCCAGGCAGAGGAGTAGCTTCAGTGACAGACTTTTGTCACTGTCTTGCTCCACTGACAGACTGAGGAGATCGTTCCTCCCCCACACTATGCGACTTTTCAATTCCACCCGGGGGAGTAAATGCTAACATTAATTTTATTTTTTTCATTTTTAATTACTATTTAATTTAATATTGTTTCTTTGTATCAGTATACTGCTGCTGGATTATGTGAATTTCCCCTTGGGATTAATATCTATCTCTCTATCTCTCTATCTATCTATCTATGAATATCACTTATACTTGTCTATATTTGAGTTGCTTCAACAAATAGAAGGTCAATTCACCTGTACAATTTCACAGGCTGTCACTAAATAATCCCGAGG
Organism: Polypterus senegalus; assembly: GCF_016835505.1. NCBI lineage: Eukaryota > Metazoa > Chordata > Cladistia > Polypteriformes > Polypteridae > Polypterus > Polypterus senegalus. The sequence goes on along the minus strand of NC_053159.1, from coordinate 63,090,000 downwards.
TACTCCAGTTATAGTTATGAATGTAAATGTATTGAAAAAATGTGTTCATATTTGAGCTTATTTTGCTTTTTTTAACCACAAGAGCTTTTTCTGGAATTTTTTTTTTAGAACTAGTTTAGTTGTACATCTTTGGTCACCATAAATGCCTGTTCTATCAGAAAATGTTATTTCCTTTCTGCATTAAAACATGATATTTATTTTTTTTGTGGTTATTACTATAATCTAAAGTACATATGAAAAAAATATTTTTGGAGTATTCCTTTCAAGTTTAAGATTTTTCAGTTAATTGTACAGTATTTGCAAAAAGCCATTGCTTTAAAGATCACTGTATCGGAAACATACAGGTGCTGGTCATAAAATTAGACTATCATGACAAAGTTGATTTATTTCAGTTATTCCATTCAAAAAGTGAAACTTTTATATTGGATTCATTCATTACACACCAGACTGATGTATTTCAAATGTTTATTTCTTTTAATTTTGATGATTATAACTGACAACTAATGAAAGTCCCAAATTCAGTATTTAGGAAAATTAGAATATTGTGAAAAGGTTCAATATTGATGACACCTGGTGCCACACTCTAATCAGCTAATTAATTCAAAACCCTTGCAAAAGCCTTTTAAATGGTCTCTCAGTCTAGTTCTGTAGGCTACACAATCATGGGGAAGACTGCTGACTTGACAGTTGTCCAAAAGACGACCATTGACACCTTGCACAAGGAGGGCAAGACACAAAAGGTCATTACTAAAGAGGCTGGCTTTTCACAGAGCTCTGTGTTCAAGCACATTAATAGAGAGGTGAAGGAAAGGACAAGATGTCGTAGAAAAAAAGTGTACAAGCAATAGGGATAACCGCACCCTGGAGAGGATTGTGACACAAAACCCATTCAAAACTGTGGGGGAGATTCACAAAGAGTGGACTGCAGCTGGAGTCAGTGCTTCAAGAACCACCACGCACAGACATATGCAAGACATGGGTTTCAGCTGTCGCATTCCTTGTGTCAAGCCACTCTTGAACAAGAGACATCATCAGAAGCATCTCGCCTGGGCTAAAGATTAAAAGGACTGGACTGCTGCTGAGTGGTCCAAAGTTATGTTCTCTGATGAAAGTAAATTTTGCATTTCCTTTGGAAATCAAGGTCCCAGAGTCTGAAGGAAGAGAGGAGAGATACAGAATCCACATTGTTTGAGGTCCAGTGTAAAGTTTCCACAGTCAGTGATGGTTTGAGGTGCCATGTCATCAGCTGGTGTTGGTCCATTGTGTTTTCTGAGGTCCAAGGTCAACGCAGCCTTCTACCAGGACGTTTTTAGAGCACTTCATGCTTCCTGCTGCTGACTAACTTTATGGAGATGCAGATTTAATTTTCCAACAGGACCTGGCACCTGCACAGTGTCAAAGCTAACAGTACCTGGTTTAAGGACCATGGTATCCCTGTTCTTGATTGGCCAGCAAACTCGCCTGACCTTCACCCCATAGAAAATCTATGGGGTATTGTAAAGAGGAAAATGCAATATGCCAGACCCAACAATTCAGAAGAGCTGAAGGCCATTCTCAGAGTAACATGGGCTCTCATAACACCTGAGCAGTGCCAATTTGAAGATGTGTGCATTATTGGACCATGCAGTGGACTGGCTCCCCATCATGGGAGCTCATCCTCACAGCAAAAGGTCCAAGGCAGGAAGCAAACCATGCATTTGGTAATTGAATGACAAAGTTAAGCTTAATCTTGGTTGTTTTGTAAAATCATTTGTAACATTAAACTGCATAATGCAGCATTTTAACATATGCATACATTTACTTCAGGGCTAAGGATGAACATAGTTTTTGGTGTTTTGAGGAGTGGCAGTTTTCTGGTTTTCCTGGAATACATTGTAGTACGCAATCAGTTAGACTGTTGTACTTTAATGCATCCCACTATTCCTAGATGCTGCTCTGAGTAACCTAAATGCAAAATACAGTCAAACGAAACTTTCTGGATTTTTCAGCTGTTAATTCCAAACACTTGGAAACTTAGGGCTTAAGTAATCGCAACACTGACTTGTTACAGTTAAAGATCAATAAGTGTGTGATATAGTATATTAGACAACATTTCAGTATATAGTGTATAATGCAGAAATCTGTGTACAGTATACAGCAAATAGGATGCAAAATCTCTGTATACAATGCATTTCATTATTAAGATTACAATATATTTCAGCATAATGTGGATTTCAGTATATAGTGTTACATTTCAATATACAGTGCATCCAGAAAGTATTCACAGCACATCACTTTTTCCACATTTTATGTTACAGCCTTATTCCAAAATGGATTCAATTAATTTTTTCCCTCAGAATTCTACACACAACAACCCATAATGGCAACGACAAAAAGTTTACTTGAGGTTTTTGCAAATTAATTAAAAAAAAGCACATATACATAAGTATTCACAGCCTTTGCCATGAAGCTCTAAATTGAGCTCAGGTGCATCCTGTTTCCCCTGATCATCCTTGAGATGTTTCTGCAGCTTAATTGGAGTCCACCTGTGGTAAATTCTTTTGATTGGACTTGATTTGGAAAGGCACACACCTGTCTATATAAGGTCCCTCAGTTGACCATGCTTGGTTTGTGCTCGGACATGAACGAAGTCAAAGGAATTGGCTGTAGACCTCCGAGACAGGATTGTCTCAAGGCACAAATCTGGGGAAGGTTGCAGAAAAATTTCTGCTGCTTTGAAGGTCCCAATGAGCACAGTGGCCTCCATCTGTAAATGGAAGAAGTTCGAAACCACCAGTACTCTTCCTAGAGCTGGCCAGCCATCTAAACTGAGCCATCTGGGCAGAAGGGCCTTAGTCAGGGAGGTGACCAAGAACCCAATGGTCACTCTATCAGAGCTCCAGAGGTCCTCTGTGGAGAGAGGAGAACCTTTCAGAAGGACAACCATCTCTGCAGCAATCCACCAATCAGGCCTGTATGGTAGAGTGGCCAGACGGAAGCCACTCCTGAGTAAAAGGCACATGGCAGCCCGCCTGGAGTTTGCCAAAAGGCACCTGAAGGACTCTCAGACCATGAGAAACAAAATTCTCTGGTCTGATGAGACAAAGATTGTGAATGCCAGGCGTCACGTTTGGAGAAAACCAGGCACCACTCATCACCAAGCCAATACCATCCCTACATGAAGCATGGTGGTGGCTGCATCATGTTGTGGGGATGATTTTCAATGGCAGGAACTGGGAGACTAGTCAGGATAAAGGGAACGATGACTGCAGCAATGTACAGACACATCCAGGATGAAAACCTGCTCCAGAGCGCGCTTGACCTCAGACTGGGGCGACGTCCTGCTGAAAGATGAACCAACGACCCTAAGCACACAGCCAAGATATCAAAGGAGTGGCTTCAGGACAACTCTGTGAATGTCCTTGAGTGGCCCAGCCAGAGCCCAGACTCGAATCCGATTGAATATCTCTGGCGTGATCTTAAAATGGCTGTGCACCGACGCTTCCCATCCAACCTGATGGAGCTTGTGAGGTGCTGCAAAGAGGAATGGGCGAAACTGGCCAAGGATAGGTGTGCCAAGCTTGTGGCATCATATTCAAAAAGACTTCAGGCTGTAATTGCTGCCAAAGGTGCATCGACAAAGTATTGAGCAAAGGTTGTGAATAATTATGTACATGTAATTTCTCAGTGTTTTTTTTAATTGCAAAAACCTCAAGTAAACCCTTTTTCATGTTGTCATTATGGGGTGTTGTGTGTAGAATTCTGAGGAAAAAAAAACTAATCCATTTTGGAATAAGGCTGTAACATAATGTGTAAAAAGTGATGCGCTGTGAATACTTTCTGGATGCACTGTACATTGTATAAGATGTAGGTGTTTCAGTGTAGAGTTTTATTAGCCTGATTGCCTTTCTTGCATTAACTGTAATAATATATTTTCTTATTGTGTGTGTGTGTGTGTGTGTATACAGTATCCTAGGATGAGTAAACACATTGACTTGGCTGTGTAAATACATGATAAATACTTGTACATGTTGTTCAATAAATGATTTTAACTTTCCAGCTAGTCGCACGTGCTTTGTTTTTCTTCATTGCTTAATGCAACTGAAGCATTTCATCACACACATTTAGTCAATATGATTGCAGTGTTGACTTTTCCACATTGTGAACAACGGTTAAGCAAGAAATACAGTAGAATGTTTCCTAACTATATTACAGAGAGAGAAAAAATAATCGTTCTGTTTTTTTCAATGAGTAAGTTCTGTATTTAAGAAGAATTTTGAAATATGGACTGTCCTTTCCTTGATTCTATAATGAGCATACAGTTAGGTCCATAAATATTTGGACAGACAACTTTTTTCTAATTTTGGTTCTGTACATTACCACAATGAATTTTAAATGAAACCACTCAGATGCAGTTGAAGTGCAGAATTTCAGCTTTATTTCAGTGGGGTGAACAAAAAGATTGCATAAAAATGTGAGGCAACTAAAGCATTTTTTAACACAATCTCTTCATTTCAGGGGCTCCAAAGTAATTGGACAATTGACTCAAAGGCTATTTCATGGGCAGGTGTGGGCAAGTCCATCATTATGTCATTATCAATTAAGCAGATAAAAGGCCTGGAGTTGACTTGAGGTGTGGTGCTTGCATGTGGAAAGATTTTGCTGTGAATAGACAACATGCGGTCAAGGGAGCTCTCCATGCAGGTGAAAGAAGCCATCCTTAAGCTGTGAAAACAGAAAAAACCCATCCGAGAAAATGCTACAATATTACGAGTGGCAAAATCTATAGTTTGGTACATCCTGAGAAAGAAAGCAAGCACTGGTGAACTCGGCAACGCAGAAAGACCTGGACATCCACGGAAGACAACAGTGGTGGATGATCGCAGAATCATTTCCATGGTGAAGAGGAAACCCCTTCACAACAGCCAACCAAGTGAACAACACTCTCCAGGGGGTAGGCGTATCGATATCCAAGTCTATCATAAAGAGAAGACTGCATGAAAGTAAATACAGAGGGTGCACTGCAAGGTGCAAGCCACTCATAAGCCTCAAGAATAGAAAGGCTAGATTGGACTTTGCTAAAGAACATCTAAAAATGCCAGCACAGTTCTGGAAACATTCTTTGGACAGATGAAACCAAGATCAACCTCTACCAGAATGATGGCAAGAAAAAAGTATGGAGAAGGCGTGGAACAGCTCATTATCCAAAGCATACCACATCATCTGTAAAACACGGTGGGGGCAGTGTGGTGGCCTGGGCGTGCATGGCTGCCAGTGGCACTGGGACACTAGTGTTTATTGATGATGTGACACAAGACAGAAGCAGCCGAATGAATTCTGAGGTGTTCAGAGACACACTGTCTGCTCAAATCCAGCTAAATGCAGTCAAATTGATTGGGTGGCGTTTCATGATAGAGATGGACAATGACCCCAAACATACAGCCAAAGCAACCCAGGAGTTTATTAACGCAAAGAAGTGGGAAATCCTTGAATGGCCAAGTCAGTCACCTGATCTTAACCCAATTGAGCATGCATTTCACTTGTTGAAGACTAAACTTCAGACAGAAAAGCCCACAAACAGCAACTGAAAGCCCCTGCCTTAAAGGCCTGGCAAGCGCATTAAAAAGGAGGAAACCCTGCATCTGGTGATGTCCATGAGTTCAGAAGGCTGTCATTGCCAGCAAAGGGTTTTCAACCAAGTATTAGAAATGAACAGTTTATTTCCAGTTATTTGTCCAATTACTTTTAAGCCCTTGAAATAAAGGGATTGTGTTAAAGAAATGCTTTAGTTGCCTCACATTTTTATGCAATCTTTTTGTTCATCCCTGTGAATTAAAGCTGAAAGTCTGCACTTCAACTGCATCTGAGTTGTTTCATTTAAAATTCATTGTGGTAATGTATAGTACCAAAATTAGAAAAAAGTTGTGTCTGTCCAAATATTTATGGACCTAACTGTATGTACCACGCATCTTTTCTCTGAACTTGTATGCTGCATACTTTTACAGATGCAAGTGCTCAACTCTAGGGCTGTGAATGTAACTGAAGAGTGGCCATTGCACAGCCATGGATGCTAAATTCAGGCCTGTACAAAAACAAGTCTGTACTTCTGTCTCCCTCTATTTTTAAAGTGGCATCTCTACATGTCAGTAGGCTTTTGTTACATGTTCTCTTACAAACTAACTGATGATCATTATATTCACTGATATTTGTATTATACATTTGGCTAAGATTAAAAAGCAAACGAGGACTGGTGAGACTAATTTGTATGATTTTTGCCTGGCTGGCTCTACTATTTAGATGGACTAGGTGGTTCAAACACTCAGATACAATAGAACTGTCTGATTCCTATTAACTGAATTGTGTTTTATATTTTGAAGTTTAATCTTTGTGTCTGACAGTGTACACAAACCGCCACTGTTGTGGTTGATCTTTTAAGAATTGGGTGGAAAAATCAAGATGCTAGACTATAAAATCGATAATAATCATCATCAAACTGGCATAGCATCGGAGATTCAGAAGCAGCAAAAATAAACAGATTTAAGTAGATAGTTATGTTGCATTATTTGCATACAATAGCAAGGAAGTGGTGAATGAGGAGCAAAGGTAGATGTTTAAGGATAATCATACTTTAGTTTCATTGAATAATTTAGCTTAAGCTTGCTTATTAATTTCATTTCTCAATGGAGGTATTGATAAAATTTTAACTAAAGCTAAATGGTAGTCTGATGGTTTAAATATAGTGCTATTTAATTAGTTTAAGCAGATCGATTAAGTAAATCCAATGGTTATTTTATTAGAGAGCCATAAATAAATAAAGCCAGCCTGAAAATACAGTCAAATTCCAATGTTTTATCTGAAATAGCACATCACAAGCATGTATTTTTGTGAGATAGACTTGTAAACATTCATTGCTTTAAGAAATCAAATACCCCCCTTGATGCTCTCGAGATGTAAATTCACTGTTTGGTATACACAACCTTCCATGTTTTGCTTTCCCCAGTCCTGGCTCCACTCATTTCTCCAGGTTTCTATGTACAGGTCTGGCAGTGATGATTCCAATCAAGGCGATCAGGGTAGCATGACAACATTTGCAGCTTTGTTTAGGGTAGCAAAAAACTTAGCCTGCCCTGACGATCTGAGTAGCCAACCACTGTTACTGGTAAATTCTGAATTTAAATCCAGTGTGTCAAACTGATACTGTTAAAAATAAAGAAATAACAAAAAACATTTTAATTTAGACATTGACTTCCTATAGTTAACTACAGCTGAAGGTGCTTTACTAGTATAAAGCCCAGTTGTTTATAGAGTGTTTTTGATTGGAGTGCAAGCAGGGCTAAGAAAGGGAAAGAGTGGGTTGCAAGTTGCTGAGGAATTCTAGACCATTGGTTTAGTTGCTGATCAAGTAACAAAAATCAAGGAAAATAAAAAAATATAAATGTTACATGCAGTGGTGTTTATGGTGTGGAAATTAGTGTAGCTGTGCACACCTGAGAGAGTTATGCTGTCAGAAAAGTCAGAGATCCAGATATGTCATGCAGCAGTGGTGTGTGTTAGTGTGAATGAGTGAGTGGGATAGAGATAGATAATCTAGCTCTTAAAAAGCAGACCTCAAGAGACCTATCCTTTGCCTAAACCCATTGGCCTTGGTATGTGCCTACCAGATCTCGGGAAGGATCCAGACTTGGATGGGCTCATCTGATGGAGCTGGGAAAGTGGAATAAAATGGTGTTGCCTCTTACCCTGTGCGCATGCACAGAAATGTGGCGTAAGAACGTTTCCATGTTCAAATCGCGATGTATAAAATCTGAAGTTGGTGTAAAGCCACATACATTTCCACAGTACCTCATACCCTGTCGTACGCAAGTTCTGTGCTCGGTTTTGCAGACTGGCAGCACCCAGCGCCAAGCAGTGCAACGGTTTCTGTGTGGTTACCCCTTATTTCTTAGATCCACATTCCTGACGCGGCTTTATAAATACACTTAAGCTAACCGCGTATTGTTTTAGTATAATGCATCTGCTTGTAATTAACCTGTAACAATATAGTGGTCCAGGGAATAGCCATAGTATTCTAAATATCATAACTGCTTTAGCGTTGTTACTCTCACTACTTCTTCGTCTTCTCCTCCTCTCCCCCCACTGCACTACTCTGAGTATTTATATCACTGTATCTGAATAGGGAATTGCAGCAGCTGATCAGAAAGAGAATTATCGGTATTCAGCTTTAAGCACACGCTGCCACTTCAAACGCTTCAAAGCCTTTCCTGTACGGACCTCGCGGTTCAGAAACGGTTTCATCCTAAGATCTATAAACGCACTTGTATTATCGTGGTATTTCCCTCCACTTGCCCTTTTACCTGTTTCCTCAAGGGTAAGTGTTCTCGTCAAGTTCGTTATCGGGTTGGTCTACTGTTGCACTTTAAGATGAACACATACACACATAGATAAACACACACACAGACCCTAACCACAACAGTGCTCCATGAATGACACACACACGCTGATTAACCCTTAGCACTTTAAACCACACAAGTGCTATAGGAATAACAGCCTGTCATTCAGCACTTCAAGAGACTTACTTATTTTCGGCATGAACAACAATACGATGTTTTAGTGATATCTCGGACCTAAATATTACTTTTGGTCTACAAGAATACATTTAAACATACAAAGACTCAGCACTCTTGACTATAGGCCATTCATCAGCCAAGAATACCTTCTTTATCGTATCTGTCCCTTCTGTTGAGTATAGCGCTCTTCACTCTCAGCCATATAAACCTCGCAGCACAGAAATAATGGCAAAAATCCGCTGTCACCAGGTGCTCAAAGAAATCTAACTTATTACTTCAATCACTCTAGACATTAAGACAAAGCACTGAAAGTTAAAAGCAGCATGGTATTTATTACAAGAATAATAATAATACCACAAGAACAAAGAATACTAGAAAATAGGTAGTGATAGGAAAGTCTGAATATATATAGTCTTTAGAAAAAGCTTACGAAAAAGTTACAGATGACAAGGATGAATGTCCCAGGGAGGCGTTTGATTTAGCAATCAATGTTCATGATGCCTTTCTGACGACCAGGGCCGTCTTCGTCCGTTCCTCTTCTTCTTTCTTCTTCTTCTCCCTTTGCTTCTCTTTCTTCTTCCTTTGCTTCTCTCTTCTTCTTTCCAAACCAAGGCATATTTATTATGAAATGTCAAGCCTTGGTTTCACAACACATGCACCTGATTGGCTGGCTGTCCAAATGATTGATGAATTAATTCACTGTCTGTTTTCCCACACAACAAAACCTTTGATGTACTCGGAGGCATCAGTAATTCTTCCTGTCCTAGGCCATAAAGCAAATTGTTGTTCCAGATGTCCATCCATCAATAGCCTGAGGTATTACCTCAGCATCCTTTTCCGGGCTATAAAACCAAATTAGCATGAAGCTATGAACAAGTGTTATAAAAGTAAGGTGTAAGGGAAGAAAACCTGCTTTAATTTGTTAATTTCATCTGTTGTCTTGTCTTGAACAAAATATAATGGAAACCAAAATGTACAGATTTTATACACCATAACAGCACTCAATCAATTGCTCCTTGTAGAACTGTTTGTATTTAATTACAATCACCCCACTGTAAACTTGCACTACAGTTATAATATTGCACAGCCTATGCCACTTTATAAAGCGCGTATTTACATATGATGATGATATCATTTTTAAGATGAAATGCAGCAAAATATGATTATATTATACAGATAAAACTTTAACTTCATTTAAATAATCTGTATTGTTAATAATTAAACATGTGAGGACACGGTGCCGCAGTGCTAGCAAGTTTACGTATTGTTCCTGCCTTGCGCTGTATATTTGCTGAGGCTGGCGCGACACTGGAAGGATAGATGGATAGAATAATTAAACACGTACTATGAAGATATTTCAGTGTTCCTTTAAAGTTTTGAAGAATCGTCATAAGCTTACAGATGGCTTAATGTCTATTACAGAGCTGATTGTGTGGCGATTGGGTATTTGGGGAAAGAAAAGTAAGGACAGGAATTGGAGGTTAGTATGTTTGAAAGAGACAGTACTGCTACAATAAATTATTTAATCAAAGACTGTGCATGGCGCAGCATCATCTTGTGTGAGACATGAACAATCTCTGTGCCATCGTGTTCCCATGTTTAATAACAGGGTTTCATTCCACTCATCATGAAAATGATATCATGTATACATCTCATTTTAATTATTCAGAGAGCCGTAATATCACGAATGTAATGGATTCTGTGTCCTGTCAGAGAAAGAGAGAGAACGGAAGTACGTAGTGATTCACATAGAGCACATAGAAGATCAAATACAAAAAGCATTTAACATGCTACTTTAGTTACGATGGGATTTGAGAAACTAGTAAATCAAATGATTTTAAGATGAAGTTTATGATCTACTTTAATGACAAAATAAACTACATGATTAAAGTGGAAATTTCGAGATTAAAGTTGACATTTCGTGCTTTTATTTCCCCCCACTGTGTGCTTTTTTTTTTTTGGGTCTGTATCCTAATAAGCTCAGACGGTGGGCTACAACTTGCCTTTTCACGGTGACTTCGATATGTGACTTCTTTTTTTATTTTGGCACTGTGTGACTTTGTGAACTTGAGCTTTTGAGTTTCTCTGACACCCTATGTCACTCGATCAACTTCCTTTTGTTGATTATACCACTGTTTAAATCAATAAATAGTATGTTTTTCCTTTGCCTCCACTTGGTATTCGCTGAAGTTTATATTTTCCCCCGTGCTTTTCCCATTGTCTTTTCACAGAATGCTGAGCTTAAGTGCTATTTATATTGATTTGCATATTCAAAGAGGCGTAATTCTGGGAGGAATTGGGGTGGGACAGCAGGCGCGTGCACGTGCGTTACTTTTCATGCTGACCGGGATTTATGTAGTGGAAGAACATGGAAGTTGGAGTATGCACAGATTCCTGCCTCTGGATTTTTCTGTGCATAAGCACATTTTGGCTTTTGTGCTTACGTCATGTTATAGTGCAAATTCTATGCACGGTGTTATGCATGAGGCCCCAGGACTCTAAAGACCTGGACCTTCATCCTTTTGCAGGGATATTGGGAGCGTCACCCACCCCTTTCCAGTGACCTCATAACCCCCATGTTCTCCCAATCTGTCTACTGACTTATATCTGAACCAGTCACAAAATTCAGTCAGCAGAGATATGAATGTCGCTGCCGAGGTAAGTAAACCTCTCAACAAAGCTGACCCTCTCCCTCTTTCTTTTTTTTTTATCCAAGACACTTGCAAGCTCAGATACTCAAACTCCTCGCTCAGTCTCGATCAGAATCTCCATTGACTCTGCAAAGATCACAGCATCATCAGCAAAGTCAAGATCAGTTAATCATTCTCACCAACACAGCCACTGGACCCCATGACCTTGCCCAATACCCAGTCCATGCAAGCATTGAATAGAGTTGGAGCAAGAACACACCCCTGATGATCCCCAGAATCAACTGGGAAAAACACATAGGTTCTGCCTCCACTCTGCACAGCACTCACAATACCAGTGTACAGGCCGGCCATGATATTCAGAAATGTTGGGGGTATCCAGCGCAGTCTCAGGATGTCCCGCCGGGCAGCTTGATCAACTGAGTCAGACCCATTGTGCAAATTGAGAAAGGCTGCAAAGAAACTCTGCCTGTATTTGCTTTTGTTCTCCATGAGAACCATCAGTGCCAGGATGCAGTTAATGATGATAGACTTAGGTGTAAAACCAGACTGCCAGTCGCTGGTAGGTAAGCTTGTGCTCATAAATCCTATGGAGGATGACCCTAGCAAGGACCTTACCTGCCACCGAGAGCAGTGTTATCCCCCTGTAGTTGACACAATCCAGGCGATCACCCTTCCCTTTCCAGATAGAGGCGACAAATCCCATTTTCCAGACAGTTGGGATGATTCCCATTTCCCAGATGGAAGCAAAGATTGCTTGCAATGCGAGGACGACAGCCTTACCCCCAGCCTGGAGAAGTTCACCTCAGATACTACAGATCCCTGCAGCCTTCCCAACCCTCAGCTGCTTCACCACCTGTGCAATTTCGTGTGATTGGAGGGTTCACTGCTAATTGGAGGATCAGCTCTAAACAGCTGCTACTACCAGGCAATGGAAAATTTCAGAAGAGTAATGCCACTCTAAAGCCTTTAAAAAGCACACAATAAACATCTATACACATTTTTGCAATACAGTGCAACCACCAACTGACAAGATTAAAAATATCTCTGGATCAGTATTAAAACCAAAAGCAGAAATATTAATGAATATTCATGAATTTCCTTTTTTTTTTTTTTTTTGTCCAGTAGAGAAGTGCTAAATCATATTGTACATAATTAATTGACGTGATTCATGATGATGTATTACTCCAATCACTCCAAAATAGTGAAATGTGCAAGTTCATGCATGCTTTAAATTGTGTCGCAAGGAATCAGTCAGTGGATTGTGTGAAACCTCTATAGCCTCAAGGCAAAAATGAAATGTTCTGGATCCACATACACGAGTAAAGGTATGTCCAGAACACTGAAGGGTCAAAGACTTGTCCAAGCAACCCAGGGACAGATGTGTAGCACCAGACACAAAGGAAATTTCTCATGCACTAAAAAAACATTTTCAAGAAAAGAACTTACGGTACACTGGACATTATGAAAAATGAAGAAAACTAGTTATGATGACTAAGTAGAGTTTGTTTTAAACATTTTATCAATATTTTAAATCCCTGAGATGATTTCCTACATACGTTTTGCACAACAGCACCTTCTGCTGAAAAATGCTGTGGTCAGTACCCCACTTGCTCCAAATGTAGAAACATCCCTGGTTATGTAGAAACCATAATGTTCAGGAAAGAATAAAGGTTCTGATTAAAGTACCTATTGATTTCTTGCTATTCTTTCACTGTTAATTTTATTTTCTGAAATTGATAGGTAATTATGTATTCAAAGGCATGAAAAATTCATGGTGCAGTCATGACTGGTCCTTTTTAAAAACACCATTTACACCTCGTACACTGTTGAACTTGACTCTGCTTAAATTATTTTTGTCTTGATCAAATACTTCACTGGATATTCAACCATTGCACCCAAGATTAGGTCAGCCCTGGGAAATCATCCCCCAAGTGGGATTATACTGCACTGTGGCAGACTGACACTCCGGTTAACCTAACCAGTGGCATCCGGTTCACTTGTAGTGCCATGCTCCTACTCATGTGGGACCACAAAGAGGCCAAAGCATACAAAGTACTTTCATTTTAGGCAACCAACCAGATAAGTTAAATATTAAAAACTGTTGGGGGGAAAATAAGCCCTCATCCTGTATATTGTGTTACGAGGTTACAAGCGACGCTTTATATGCAAGTAGTACAGTACAGTATTTTATATTCAAATGCAATCTTCCTGATTCACAGGCAGGTAACGGTTTAGAGTCCCTCCTTATAGTGTTCACACTCATGTCCTCCCAATAAATATAAGAAGTGGAATATATACAATTATGTGTGGATTGTGCATTGTCTATTGAAGAATACTTGCTCCAAAAGCAATAGAGAGCCAAAACTGTATACATGGCCCTATAAACATTTGTCTCCCTAATTGAGCCATATAGTTAGATTTGCATGCACACGTTTCATCATACCACTATAGACACAGAAATCTTTTATTTTCCCAAAGACCACAATAGGAGTGTTGGCAGCAAAGAAGAAATTGGCTCTTCCAAAAAGAAAAAAAAAAAATATTATATATATTCAGTTGAATAGTGTGTGTGTGTGTGTGTATATATATATATATATATATATATATATATATATATATATATATATATATATATATATATATATATATATATAGTTGAATCCTTGTGGTCAGTCACACCTAGCAGAAAGAAATTGTAGGGAAAAGGAGACCAGGGCACACCCCGTTACAGTTTCACACTTGCACCCCCCCCAATATTTCTAAGTGCCATTCAGAAATGGCCAGTGAACCTATCCCTTAAAGACCTTGCTGATATAGTATATTCAAGATAAAGTAAAATGAACACTGCTGTCAGTTTGGAATGATCAGTAATCAAAGTGGATGTGTATGTACTGTTGCAGAAGATCAACATCCTCGGAGGAAGCTCTTGTGAACACAGCGAGAGAACACGCAAATTGTACATAAAAGAAACATCGGATTAAAATCACAATGGGGTGCAAGCTCTGTGAGCCTGTCTGCATTAAAGATACCTGAAAAAGCACTGTACATACTTTGACTTCTTTTGGAATATACCAATGCAAGAAACTGCAAATTGGGCAAAATTTAGATTTAAACTAGCATGCATCCTTATAAGCTATTAGCTGGCAATAATTAGTATTAGGAGCTATAACATGCATCATCCATCCATCTCTTTCACAGACTCTCACTTTTTTTTTTTAAGTATAGAATCAATGAAACCTCATGCTTAGCTTGACAGGAACCAACCAGTGCATCATAGGGTAAATACTAAATACCTTTGAGGCAACCTTGAATTGACAATCACTTTAGACTGTCTGAGAAGAAAAGGAATCCATGGAGGAAACGTTCATGAAAACAGGCGAGCAAAATACTGCAAATGGTCTGTCCATCTGTAATATAGTGTCTGTCTTTCTGTCCGTCCATCCGTATTTCCACTTAATCCTGTGTCATTTGTATCATTAATATCAGATGCAGTTCAAGGACCCACTCCATTATAGGACACTTTATTACACAAACAAAAAACATTCAATTAATTTCATGCATACAGTATTTTTGTGTGTGAAAGGAAAACAAGAAGACTTGGAGAAAATCTAGACAGAAATTGATTACCTTGAGTTGTGAGGGAGCAACTCTGATTAGTTTGTGGACACCATCTTTTAAAGTAAGGCAAAAACAAATAAAATTTAAATGAGGGAATCATTACTTTTTTAATTTTAGGCTCTACAGAGTTTGAAAAGTGTGTGTGTGTAAGATGAGTGCATCAGCACATTAATTATTTTTCCTACTATGTGTAGAAAACTAACACACATTCTCGGTGAGACACACAAAAGCAAAAATGGTCACATCACATGCATATTGTAATGAATATACTGTTGACACGCATGCAGAGCCCTCTGCACATTCCCATATAAACACTTCAACAAAAAAAAAGTCAGAACTATACCACCTTATGGTTCTGAAGTGTTAGTATCCCATACATACTTACCAAAATAAATGCATGTATGCCAGTATCCTCCATGTGGACTTTAGAGCTGCGTATTGAAGACATTCTGTTACCAGTAGATGTCTCCATTTCCTAAGATGTGTGCACCCTCCATTCAAATTTTATGCTTCTGACAGCACTAGACTGGGTGTGTCTGCTCCTTACGCTGAAGTTCTTACATTTAAAAGTATTGGTAAGTGGGAAATTTAACATATTAAAATATGTATTTAAAATCCTTTTGTGGTACAAGTGTGATGTACAGCAAAAAAGATGTTCATCAGAAAGCATGGTGCCCAGTTAAAACTAACAAGCATAGCCTCATGTTTGCTCCACACTATCCACGCTAAGATTTGAAATGCAAAAAAAAAAATTGCTGTGTATCATTTTTCAAACCTTGTCCAAGCTGGCCGAGCAGCATGGTGGCATTTTCGCCTTCTGGTCCTCTTAAGCCATTTGGAATGCAGTCTCCCCCAGTGACATTTTTTTCAGATAGCCACAGTTGCCCAAAGACACCCTGGGAGGTTGATTGTGAAGTCTTTTGTGGCCCAGTATACTGTAAGTGAGAGGGCTGTGCACAAGTGTGCCCAGCAGGAGACTTCGGTCCCATCCTGGATTGGACCGATATACAAAGACACTGAACTTGTACTAGCTGAGGTCAATGTTAGAAATCGATGGATGGATCAATGTTAGATCCTGACCTATTGATAGGTGCTTGGCATGGCAGAAGAAAGTATGGGAGCAGAGTTTCAGTATGAAAATAAACAGACATGCAGTATACAGTAAAATAAATAGATCCCTTAGCCCCCCTTTATTCTCCTTCATGCCTTTCTGCGAGGTGAACATGCTGTCTGCTTTTTGTTTGCATTATGTAAGCCTGCTTAATTCTGAGCAGGGTCATGGGGGAAGTGGGAGCCTATCCCAGCAATTGTAGAGGGTAAGCCACCTCAGACAGGGTGCCGGTCCATTGCAGGGTGAACACACACATCCATTTCATTCACTCTTTGTATCACTAGGTAGTGATCAAGCTCCATGAATTGCAGCAGGACACCATTGCCTTAGGCTACTGTTGCTGGCAGTGAATGAAACAAGAAAGTCTGCCGAGCTTTCAGTTACCATTTAGGACATACTTAGGTTACATTCATTTTAGAACAGGAGTAACGCTCCACCACCACAACATTTCCTTATTGTAAGGTTTCATTTTCTAAAATTAGTTCCCTTCTGCTCCACACAAGAAGCTTTGGTCTAATCAAGTAAAAAAAAATCCCAAATTGTACAATTAACCAGTGTTACAGATATTTATCTATGTTGACCATTTGCTCCATATATTTCATTCACTTTCTCAACTCTCCATGTTCATATCACTTCACTTCTCAAAGCTTCAATCTCTTTGTTTTTCAGCTTCCTCCTTGGCCTCATCCCATCAACTTTCATTGCAGTGCATTTTCTAGTCTTTCATGCCACATAGCCAAACTAAAATGTGAAAAAAAGCATCTTTCTCTCGCTGTCTCTCTCTAGGTGCTTGTCACTAAGGCAACCTGCCTTTCATGCGGCAGCTCAGAAACATCAGGGTGCAGCTAGAGGAGGGTCTGTGTAAGATGCCAAACATAATAACCCTCTCTGTGCCACACTGCCTGTGTCAAGTGGCATTCAGGCCTAAGTCGGCATTAACCTATCTGTTGCTTTATTGGTAGTTCTGGCCATAAGACATGGTTTTAGTTTGGCAGCCAAAGAGTATCCCCCCTTTGAGCTGCATTCTCTGGCCAATAAAAAGGAAAACTACTGTTAAGAATTTAGTGTAGTGACCATCACAGCAGCCTCTTCCAGCCTCCCTGTAAACAACTTATTTTTTTGAATTCAAGCAAAGCTTCTTCAGATAAATGGTTTATGGGCCTCAAAAAGGGCATTCTTCTCTTACTAGGTTTAATTTATTGCTGTCTTTATCCTCTTGACAGAAAGCTCTGGGCAATTGCTTTTGTGAGTAATGTGTTCCCAGTCCAGTGTGTGCTGTTGGGAGCCTCGTATTTTACCAGATTCACCTTCTGAGATTGAAGTTCCTCCTGAGAGAAACCGCGCTGCCAGCTGCTGAATCCTGACCGCCTTTCTTGTGTTGTATCAACAAGCAGATGTAGGCTAAAGTGGTTTATTGCATAAGAGCTGTAGGAAGGTCCCTTTGTGAAGTGCTGTATGGAAAGATACATTTTCAGTATTGTGTTTTAATGTAGCACTCCATAGTAACCCAACAGTTTTTAGTTTTATACATTTTACATTGTACATATCACAAGTCTACCCCCCATTAGCAGTACATTCATGGTCTAGCTTAATAAATTAACCAGCATTGGTACTTGCGTGACAGAAGAAAAATTGTATGAATGTTAGAGAAGTGCAAGAGGTTGCAGATGCATGGAGCATAGTGTGGGCATGGGTGGTCTTTTTGTCATCAATATAAGGTTTTTTTTTTTTTTCTTAAGTAGTTGCTACAAATTTCAATGAACTTATCAAATTAATACTGTAGATTGTTTTGATTTATTTGATATTTTTCACTAAAAATCATCATAACAAAAGCAAAATAACTCACAGCAAATGGTTGAAAAGTCAAAAATGCTTCAGGCAAAATTAACAGGCATTTCAGTTTTCTGCAACATTCATTGGAAACAAGTTTAGGATTGGAAACTGGGGAAAACTTGCCATTTAAAAAAAAAAGCGTAACTCAAACTTCTTTATAAGCTACTTTGTTAAAAATCAAAGGATTCAAACAACTTGTGGACTGTAAGTTGTGATTGGTCAATCAATTCCTAAGCTCAGATGTGACAAGCAGCTATCAAGCCTGAAATGGTTGAATTGTGTTTTGAGTTCCCTAAAAATATTAATCCATTGAAAGCTCAAAGTTAAGATTATGACCACAGTGCTTTTTTGTGCGCAGTGTTGCATACTGTGTAGAGTAAATAATTTACAGTATTAATCTTTCTAAGGGTCTATATAATGAACCAATGATGGATCATCACTGAATCTTTTAAGGAGTTTACAGATAGATGCAATCTATAATAAACCAGAAAAAAAGCCATTGATTTGGATTAGTCATTAGCAAATTTATTACTTGGATCCTAGTTCAGTCTTGCTCTGAGCTGAGTTCGGTGTGACATTTACATGTTCTCCTTGTGTTTACGTAAATTTACATCAAATATTGCTGCAGCCCCACTCGTATTTGACCATGAAAAATCAATTTCAGAAAATATTCACTTGGCTAGTAAAATACCTCACTTTGTCCCTGAGTGTCTGTAAGAAATAGTTGTTGACCACAATAAAATACCATTGTGTAAGGGAATTGGAACCTATCTTGCAGGTATTAAATGTATCCTTTTTCGTATCAGCTCTGCTCATAGGGTACTATGCTATACAGTAGCACCTCTCCAATGCTGAATGGGGCTATTATATAACCAAATTTAAGTTGGATTTCTAGCGCTTCTCCCCACTGTGTAGCTACATGTCATGTGCTGCGCCTGCTCCATTGCTCCTGATCTCACTGGGCCTTAGGGAAGACAAAGGAAGAGAAGCAGACATGATTCGCTTCTGTCACATGTTGTTAGCATCAGCCTTTGCTTGCCACAGAAGCTTGCTCTGCATGGGTCATATTATTGGCTTGCTGTGCCCCCCTGCTTCTGCTCTTTTGCACTTTGTTAACTCTTCTGAATCATTTAAGCAAATGCACTTCATTGTCACACAAGAATTCAAGCAAATGCTCAGAATACATGCAAATGCTGTAACACTCATGTGCCTTCATGTTTTCACATTTGTAGTGTGACATCGTCCCATGACTTAATTCAATGCTCTGTAAAATTTGTACGGCATTCATTTGCATTTGGGTTTGAAACTGGACTGGTTCATGTTCAGCACTGGTTGCGGTGAGCAGTGCAGCTCTGTAAAGCGTTCTTGAAACCATACTGCCGATGTGTGGAAAGCTAACCCTGTACAAAATGACTTGTCCTGTTGTGTTTTGCATCATGCCATAGCAGGAATCAAAAACATTCATGCAAAAGCAACCAAAACAAGATTGACGCCAAGCTATAGCAATAGCTCTTCTCCTTTAGATTTTTAAACGGTTCTGTTGCCCCACTGATGTTTGCCCATATTGTGCCACACTTACTGGTTCTCTAGTTCCATCCAGCACAGGAAGTCCCTGCCAGAGTTCTGGGAGAGTTGTTTTCTTTGCTTCTTGAAGTGTGCACTCCAGGCTTCACGCCAGAGGGTCCCAGTTTATACCTCCTAATGGGAGAGTCATTTTACAAAATGGAATGTGTCTGAAGCATATCTGAGAGAATTCTTCTGAATCTTGATCACTGAAATATTATTTCACATTAGAAATACAGTAATCCCTCCTCGATTGCGGGGGTTGCGTTCCAGAACTCCCTGCGATAGATGAAAATCCGCGAAGTAGAAACCATATGTTTGTATGGTTATTTTTATATATTTTAAGCCCTTAGAAACTCTCCCACACTGCTTATAAATATTCTCCGGACAGTTATACTGTATACTCTTTCAATTTGACCACCTGGAGTTGTCTACGGGGTAACATTATGGAGCAGTGGTAGCACTGCTATCTTGCAGTAAGGAGACCAGGATTCACAGTCTGGGGTCCTCCCTGTGTGGACTTTGCAAGTCTTCCCTGTGTCTGCATGGGTTTCCTCTGGGTGCTCAGGGTCATCCCCCCCCCCAGTCTAAAGACATGCAAGTTAGGTGACAATGCTAAATTAACCCTAGTGTGTGTGTTTTTGTGTGTATGTGTGTGTGATCAGCCTGCTGTAGACTGGCACCCTATCCAAGGACTGATTTTTGCCTTGTGCCATATGCTTGCTGGGATAGGTTCCAGCCCCCTGCAACACTGCTCAGGATTAAGCAGACTTAGGAAATGGTATGGTATGGTAAAGAGTTGTTTTACATGAACAGGGGTAGAGAATGGAGATATTTAGGCAGTTTTGCTAATATGCATAAATGAACACTCTGAAAATCTATATAAATACAATTCTAAACATTTTGTTTTTGTTCACCAATCATGCAAAAATGACTGAACTAATTTTCACAAAATTGTTCATGTTTGTTGCTGTTGGTGCAACCTAAAGTAAAGGCTGTATGGCTTGGCAGGGAAGGTGGTTGTAGTGGAGGGGAGGGCCACCCAAAAACCAGAGTCAATGCGGGGACTACACATAGAGACCAAAGGTACAGCATTTTCTTCTCAACTAATATGGATAACAATTTGTCTTTCTAGATTACAGCTTTTATGTAAGAGTATGCTTTTTTTGGTCTTATTGTGGGTTGTGTTTAGCCATATTGAATTTACAAAAGACAGTATTACTCCAGTTATTTTCATATAGACCCCTTTCTGAGAGACATAAAGGGGCAAAAGGGGTGCACTGTGTATAGTGTTGCCTTAAGGAGCAATATTAATTTTTTTAACCTCCCCAAAAACTTCCACAACTCCAAACCACCATTTTTGGTGAGTTTTGCAGTTGCAAAATTGTATGTGAAACAAAGTTTAGCATCAATCTGTGAAAGTATATGTAAAATTAAACTTTCCTGTTCCACTCACCTAATTTTGTGCTGTATATTATTAGCACACTTAGAAAATGTATGAATGGATATTATAAATCATCAATGGAGCAAGATTTTCTTGAACTTGGTAAGCTACTGTTCAGAAAATGCTGTATTGCTCCTTGATGGTAGACATTTGCTTAAATCCATTTTATGATCTGGCAGTTATAATTTTAGACTTTGATACCAGTACCACATCTTGATTTGTAGACATTTTAATTCAAAGTTGAATCAATCAACTTTGAATCCTCTTAATAACATTGAATACCTCCACCACTGGTGCTATCTGTTGTTATACAGACACCTGCAGCAATATCTGTGAATCCCTAACCCTCTAGGCATCCCTTACTACAGATGTTTTCCCACAGTTATTCTTTATGAAATCTATACTCTTGAAACCACTCTAAAGCAGGAAATACTAAGATGTAACATTCCTGGTTCTAACCCAGCAAAGAGTTACAGCAATTATGGAATCCAATCACATACACAAAGAACAAATTCTCGATTCATGAGAGCAGAGAAATAAATTTTTATCAGAGAGATGGTGTAGCTGACGGATGGAACAATAGCACTTCAGCCAGCAATGACAAAAAAGCCCAAATTTTAAAAAACACACAAATGCTTGCTTTCTTACCTTAACTCATTACACAAATATACCTGGGCAATTACTTGTCACTTCCAGGTGTGTGTATGTGTATGCATATATACAGTCGTGGCTGAAGTTATCGGCACCCCTGGAATTTTCCCAGAAAATGCACCATTTCTCCCAGAAAATTGTTACAATTACAAATGTTTTGGTATATGCATGTTTATTTCCTTTACGTGCATTGGAACAACACAAAAAAAACGGAGAAAAAAAGCCAAATCTGACATTTCACACAAAACTCAAAAACCAGGCTGGACAAAATTGACGCCCTCAACTTAATATTTGGTTGCACGCCCTTTGGGGAAAAAGTAACTGAAATCAAGCGATTCCTTTAACCATCAATAAGCCTGTTACACCTCTCAAATGAAATTTCCAACCACTCTTCTTTTGCAAACTGCTCAAGGTCTCTCAGATTTGAAGGGCGCCTTCTTCCAACAACAATTTTGAGATCACTCCATAAGTGTTCAATCGGATTTAGATCCGGACTCATTGTTGGCCACTTCAGAACTCTCCAGCACTTTGTCTTCAACCATTTCTGGGTACTTTTACAGGTATGTTTGGGGTCATTTTCCTGCTAGAACACCCATGACCTCTTACGCAAACCCACCTTTCTGACACTGGGCCCTACACTGCACTCCAATATCTTTTGGTAGTCTTCAGATTTCATGATGCCTTGCACACAGTCAAGGCATCCAGTGCCAGAGGCAGCAAAACATCCCCAAAACATCTTAGAACTTCCACCATGTTTGACTGTAGGTACCGTGTTCTTTTCTTCGTAGGCCTCATTCCGTTTTCTGTAAACAGTAGAATGATGAGCTTTACCAAAAAGCTCTACCATGGTCTCATCTGTTCACAAGACGTTCGCCCAGAAGGATTTTGGCTTCCTCAAGAACATTTTGGCAAACTCCAGTCTGACTTTTTTATGTTTCTGTGTCAGCAGTGGGGTCCTCCTGGCTCTCCTGCCATAGCGTTTCATTTCGTTCAGATGTCTACACATATTTTGAGCTGACACTGTTGCACCCTGAGTCTGCAGAACAGCTTGGATATGTTTTGAAGCTGATTGGGGCTGTTTATCCACCATTCACACTATCCTTCGTTGTAGTCTTTATCAATTTTTCTCTTCCGTCCACATCCAGCGAGATTAGCTACGGTGCCATGTGTTGTGAACTTCTTGATTATGTTGCGCACAGTGGACAACGGAACATGAAGATCTCTGGAGATGGACTTTTAGCCTTGAGATTGTTATTTTTCCACAATTTTTGTTCTCCAGTCCTCAGTCAATTCTCTGCTCTTCTTTCTGTTCTCCATTCTTAGTGTGGCACACTCAGACACACATCAGAAAGGTTGAGTTAATTTTTCTCCATTTTAACTGACTTCAGGTGTGATTGCTATATTGCCAGCACCTGTTTCTTGCCACAGGTGAATTCAAACGAGCATCATATGCTTGAAATAAAACGATTTACCCACGATTTTGAAAGGGTGCCAATAATTTTGTCCGGCCCATTTTTGGAATTCTGTGTGACATGATGTCAGATTTGGCTTTTTTCTCTTTTTTTTTTTTTTTTTGTTTTCCAATGCACATAAAGGAAATAAACGTGTATACCAAAACATTTGTAATTGCAACAATTTACTGGGAGAAATGGTGAATTATCTGGGTACATTCCAGGGGTGCCGATAATTTCGGCCATGACTGTATATGTACGTATCTCTCTCTATCTAGGTAAGTTTTTCTGTCAGAAAAATTAATACCACCAGTCACTTAATCCCAAAGCAAAGTGCTCTGACCGTCATATCTCAATCACATAAGTTGCTCTGGCTCCAAAGGTGAAGGATTAGAAACAAGATCTCCATGTATCAGACCCTGAGTCCCACTGAGTTTGCATGCAAAATCAGTGCCTATGTGGCTCTGTGGATAAGGTCATTGGCTTCTAGTCTGGGCCATGGTTCTAAGTCAGTCTTTAAACAGAGATGCTAAATGCTCATGTTTCCTTTAGAGGAGTTGGTGTGTCTGAGACTCAACAGGAGAAGGCTATAAAGCCAAAAACCTCCCTGTTCAAAGTGTTATTTTAGTTTTGAACCAGATTGACTTATATCTTATAGAGAAGGATTTGTGACCCAATGGTTAATCATTTTAGGTCCAGAAAATCTACCCTTTCAGGACCAATTGAGAATTTTTAGGGACAGAGTCAATGATATGTCCCTAAGTGTGCTGTACCATATGCTTCATTTTCAGCTCAGTGCTCAGAAGACCAAATTCCTACTTGCAACAGCACGTCTGTCTGCTCGTGAAGTTTGTCAGATGTTGTACACTGCGGATGCAATTAAATGTTTGAGGCTCTCCCCGCGCTGCTGTTTGTGTGAATCTATGCACTGTTGCCATGGGAACCTGCCTGTCATGGCAACTTTGGCCTGGGTGTAAAAATGGAAATCTTATTCCCAAAAGCAGGCTGTCAGGATCACTTTTGCTCACAGAAGCCTGTATAAATTTTATACTGTATTAGCTGCCTTGTTTAGCCTGTACCTTGTGTGGGCCGAGAATAGAAATCTGCAGATGTGGTGTGGCGGAAGCAGACTCCAGTTAAGCATTGGCAAGGGCCAGAGGGAAATGCAGTCCTAGTGTTTCTGTTGTAGCCTGGAATACATTAAAATGATTTTCTGTCACAATATAATGACAATCGGCTACCTGGGGTGGAAAAGGACCTCTTCTCTGTGTGTT
Organism: Polypterus senegalus; assembly: GCF_016835505.1. Classification (NCBI taxonomy): domain Eukaryota; kingdom Metazoa; phylum Chordata; class Cladistia; order Polypteriformes; family Polypteridae; genus Polypterus; species Polypterus senegalus. The sequence goes on along the minus strand of NC_053159.1, from coordinate 63,065,858 downwards.
GATCATTATTCCATTATAATCCTGGCACTCCCTCAGAATCCCACCATCCTGGAAACACCACTATTACTGACTAGATCTTAGATAAAATGACCCAATTTACTAAGAGCCAGCAGTAGCTTTGTGTTCCTGGTTATTGCTGTTGATGGATTGATATTCTCCTCATTTTTGGAGGTCTTACTTTTTGATATTTGTATCCATCTCTTTTAATTTTTTATTTAGGCTGCATTGTAACTTACCCACCACATAAATGTCAAGTTTGTCCATCTGGTGCAGATGTCACTGTGGGTGGATACAATGATTGGACATGACTGTGTGATGACGCCTCTGAAGTTCTACCCACCTTCCCATATGCCCTGCCACTTGGCCTTTGATCTGTAACAACACTTTACACTTTTCAGTCTTATAATATGCACTCTATTCTGTACTTTACAGGAACAACAAAATTGACTAATAAGGCAACGTTGTGGTATGTTCCCTTCTCTTTGGAAAACGTTGACAAGATCATTGAAGTGCCCTCAATTGAGGTGAGTTTTTGGGACAGGGTGGAATGGTTCCACTCTTTTCTTTGCTTATGTCTTTTATTTATCACTTTACCACTGAAGCAAGCTTGCATGTGCAAGTAGGCACAGGCAGCCATCTTGTGTACAGGAAATCCGTCTCTACTCAGCCTCATGTTTGGCTGTTACTAATTTAGCATAATCTCAATTCGCATTCTGCAGTACATTTTAAATTAAATATGAAAATGTTTTTATTTAGTATATTTGATGAACTAATTATGCAGTACATGAAAATACAATTATATTTCTGGTTAATTTCTGAGCAACTGTTCCAAAAATGTGTTAAATTTACAGATGTGCTGGAATATGCACCATAACATTTTAAATTCAATTATTATACTGTGAACATATGGCTGTTACATGTCAAAAATACATATCATATTTTTTCTTTCTTAATGAGCACGTCATTTGTTTGTTCTCCCCTTTTTATGCAAATTGTAGAATTCAGTATTTCAAACAATTTTTTCATATAGTGAGGTATTTAAACAAAAACACACACACACGAGAAACACCCTCACCAGATTTACAATATTAGTATCATCACCCAAAAGTAATAATGTATATAACGAGGACCAAAGGATAAGCAATAAAAATAAATGAAGATGTACCAGAGCCCAATTAGGCTGAACAGCTTTAACTTTCAGCTGCTTCTGGGAGTTTTCCCACCAACTACGATGGCAGTTTCTGAATGGAAACATCGGAGTCCTAGATTTTTCAAGATTAATTGATGACAAAGCATACAATAACTTTCATGTATGCAAAACTGTATCTTGGAATCCCAACATCACAGTAAGGTAAGGTCATCTGCCCTTGCCAATCTGCTCTTGTCAATGGATACCAGCCTGGAGTTTGCGGTGACTGGCATAAATAAGCATGATCTAAGTAAAAGCCAGGTCATAGTGATACTGGCAATTGGCCTCCTTAGGAGAACAAAGAAGATCTCCAAATTTAGAAGTAATAAAGCTTTATATTCAAATTTATCGTCTTCACAATGATGCAGAGTCCAAAAGACTTCATGATACCACAAACAGTGTTGACAATGAAAGTACTTAGATATACATTTGTAATTTTATAATATACAATTATATACCATTAAGTGTGGTTAATATGACATAGTACTTAATCTACACTAATAAAAGGCAAAGTCCTCACTGACTCATTCACTCATCACTAATTCTCCAACTTCCCGTGTAGGTAGAAGGCTGAAATTTGGCAGGCTCATTCCTTACAGTTTACTTACAAAAGTTAAGCAGGTTTCATTTTGAAATTCTATGCATAATGGTCATAACTGAATCCTACTTGCGTACATATATACGTCCATAGCCTGCAGCTCGGCTGCCATGTGAGGCGGAGTTGCGTCCCCCATCCCCATGCCTCCCACGTAGTTGGCTGCCTGCCTATATTGCGTCCCCCATCCCCACGCCTCCCACGTAATTGGCTGCCTGCCAGCCCATATAAGGCCGTCCGTTACTCCGGTCTCTTCATTCCCTTCCTTGCTTCGCCACGGTGTTCATGTCTCCTTGCTGATAACTGCAGCCTTTTTTATTTAATCCACGGCTTCTCCACTGTTTTATTGTTCGTTTATTACACTTATAGTTATTGTGTAGGTATTTTAGACTTGGGTACCTGAACAATGTAAACTATTTCTTTTACAGTTCCAACCGTACCCCCATTAACAAGTCTATCGAGGTGATCACCATCAATCAAATAACTGTCACTTACCGAGTGGTTTCCATGCCCGGAGATGCCGCCTGCCTTTTACATTCTCTGTATTACATATTGCATGGCCATATCAGGCTCAATCTTGATATCCGGAGGAACATTGTGTCTTATGTATTGAATGACTGGGACAGGTTCAAGGTGTGGACTGATGACGGTACAGGAGATAATTATTCTTAACAGGAGCACTAGAAGAGTGAAATGCTTAAGCCCTTCACCTATGCTTCTGCATGTGAGTTGATGGCTGCCACTGAATTGTTTGGTTGTCGCTTTCAAGTGTACCAAAAAGGCCAAATATTTTAAACTTTTGGAGAACAGCCAATGCCTCTTAAACATCTTAGATTCACAGGTGACGATTTGAGTAGTGCGACACTTTGTTTACGAATGTTTCAACTCTCAAAAGCTGGATGTGAAGTTATTGATGAACGCTTGACAGATGCTGAATGTCACTTCAACACAAGTCCTGCAAATACTAATGTAACTGAAACAAACCATGAAACTCAAACCGATTATGACAGCAACAATCCAAGCTGTGAGAAAACAGTAAAAAGGAGGCGTATCAGATGTCGTGGTACATTTTCTGATGCAGCTAGATGGAAACAACTTTCTGACTCTGCAGCCAAATACTCGCAGAAAAATCCACAAGTTAATAGACACATGCTGTCACTAAATACTCGCAGGCAAATCCACAACTTAATAGAGACGCTGCCGCTAAATATTCACAAGCAAATCCACAAATTAATAACGGGAATGCCTGTTCAACATCTTAGATTCACGAGTAGCGATTTGGGTAGTGAACACTTTGATGGATGAAACCTGTTATCTTTACAACGGTTGACAAACACAGAATGTAACTTGAACACAACACGTCCTCCAAATACAAACCTGATTGAAAGAAATAATGATAATCAAATCCTTTATGACAGCAACACTCAGAGTGACAAAACAATTACATTGACAATCATGTTGTTGTTTTTAGAATGTTTCCTTTTCTTTTTCATAACTTCTTTAATACACTACTTCTCTGCTGCGAAGCGCGGGTATTTTGCTAGTAATAAATATACCAATAAATAGGATAGAAGTTAACCAATCTTTAGTGCGAGTTTTTAATTCTTTCTAATTTAAAACATTTTAAAAGAATTTAAAAAACTAATTAAAAAAACTAAAAACTCACGCTGGAGAGTGTTGACATCTTCACTTTGTACATGTGACACTAATGACCCTATTAAATAATAAACCTTATTAACATATAATATTCAAGGGAGAAAAGGGCAGGAAACTAATAAAGGGAACTGTGAATGTGTCATTGAGTCTACTGTAGGGTTCATAATCACACTCTCACAAGATGATTATCCTAAGGCTAAGACTGTTGAAAATTCTTAAATTTAATTCAAATTGTTCTATCATGATGTGGATGGGAGGAAAAATGGGGTAGGAGTTATTCTGAAGGAACAGTATGTCGAGAGTGTTTTGGAGGTGAAAAGAGTGTCAGCAGAGTAATGATATGAAGCTGGAAATTGGAGGTGTGATGATGAATGTTAGTGTATATGCACTGCAAGTTGGGTGTGCAATGGGTGAGAAAGAAGATTTCTGGAGTGAGTTGGATGAAGTGATGAACAGTGTACTCAAGGGACAAAGTGGTGAAGGGAGCATTGGAGACGAGGTGGTGATGAGGTAGGTATTGTATCAAGGAGAGGAATGAAGAAGGTCAGAGGATAGTGAATTTTGCCAAAAGGATGGACATGGCTGTGGTGAATACGTATTTTAAGAAGATGGAGGAACATAGGGTCACATACAAGAGTGGAGGAAGATGCACACAAGTAGATTACATCCTATGCAGAAGAGTTGATCTGAAGGAGATTGAAGACTGCAAAGTGGTGGCAGGGGAAAGTGTAGTTAAGCAGCATAGGATGGTGGTCTGTAGGATGACGTTGGAGATCAAGAAGAGGAAAAGAGTGAGGGCAGAGCCAAGGATCAAATAGTGGACGTTAAAGGAAGACTGCAAGGTTGAGTTTAGGGAGGCGGTGAGACAGGCATTGGGTGGCAGTAAAGAGTTAACAGACAGCTGGGAAGCTAGAGCAGATGTAGTAAGGGTGCCAACAAGAAGGGTGCTTGGCGTGACATCTGGAAAGAGGAAGGAGGAAAAGGAAACCTGGAAGTGGAATGAGGAAAGACAGGAGAGTATACAGAGGAAGAGGGTGGCAAAGAAGTGGGATAGCCAGAGAGATGCAAAAAGTAGACAAGAGTACAAGGAGATAAAGGCACAAGGTGAAGGGAGGGGTGATGAAGGCTAAAGAAAAGGCATATGATGAGTTGTATGAGAGGTTAGACACTAAGGAGGGAGAAAAGGACCTGTACTGATTGGCTAGACAAGGGGACAAAGCTGGGAAAGATGTGCAGCAGGTTAGGGTGATAAAGGATAAAGATGGAAACGTACTCAAGTGAGGAGAATGTGTTGAGCAGATGGAAAGAGGACTTTGAGAGGCTGATGAATAAAGAGAATGAGAGAGAGAAAAGGTTGGATGATGTGGAGATAGTGAATCAGGAAGTGCAATGGATTAACAAGGAGGAAGATTATTGTTGCTACGTCTGATTGGTGAAACAGTCATGCAGTAGATCCACTGGTGATTTCTCTCTGGCAAAGATAGTGTAATGTGTAAATGGAAAAAAAGTAATGAGTCGAGTGTTGCCCAATGTAGTGGAGTAAGAGTAGCGTTGCTTCTTCACAAATGTACTCAAGTAAAAGTAAAAAGTATGGTGCAGTAAAACTACTCTTAGAAATGAGAGATGGCAGTGGAGTTTTTAACCAGATTGTTTTATGGAATCTTGGAAAGTGAGAGGATGCCTGAGGAGTGAAGAAGTCTACTGGTGCCGATATTTAAGAATAAGGGGGATGTGCAGGACTACAGGGGAATAAAATTGATGAGCCACAGCATGAAGTTATGGGAAATAGTAGTGGAAGCTAGGTTAAGAAGTGAGGTGATGGTTAGTGAGCAGCAGTATGATTTCATGCCAAGAAAGAGCACCACAGATGCAACATTTGCTCTGAAGAAGTTGATGGAGAAATTTAGAGAAGGCCAGAAGGAGTTGCATTGAGTCTTTATGGACCTGGAGAAAGCATACGACTGGGTGCCTCAGGAGGATCTGTGGTATTGTATGAGGAAGTCGGGAATGGCAGAGATGTATGTAAGAGTTGTACAGGATATGTACGAGGGAAGTGTGACAGTGGTAAGGTCTGCGGTAGGAGCGACGGATGCATTCAACATGGAGGTGGGATTACATCAGGGATCAGCTCTGAGCCCTTTTTTTATTTGCAATGGTGATGGACAGGTTCACAGACTAGATTTGACAGGAGTCCCCGTGGGCTATGATGTTTGATGACATTGTGATCTGTAGCGATAGTAGAGAGCAGGCTGAGGAGACCTTGGAGAGGTGGAGATATGCTCTAGAGAGAAGAGGAATGAAGGTCAGTGGGAACGACAGAATACATGTGTGTAAATGAGGGGGAGGTTAGTGGAATGGTGAGGATGCAGGGAGTAGAGTTGGCGAAGGTGGAGGAATTTAAATACTTGGGATCAACAGTACAGAGTAATGGGGATTGTGGAAGAGAAGTGAAAAAGATAGCGCAGGCAGGGTTGAATGTGTGAAGAGTGTCGGCAGTAATCTGTGACAGACGGGTATCCGCAAGAGTGAAAGGGAAGGTCTACAGGACAGTAGTGAGACCAGCTACGTTATATGGGTTGAGACGGTGGCACTGACCAGAAAGCAGGAGACTGAGCTGGAGGTAGCAGAGTTAAAGATGCTAAGATTTGCACTGGGTGTGACGAGGATGGATATGATTAGAAATGAGTACATTAGAGGGTCAGCTCAAGTTGGACGGTTGGGAGACAAAGTCAGAGAGGCAAGATTGCGTTGGTTTGGACGTGCAGAGGAGAGACGCTGGGTATATTGGGAGAAGGATTCTAAGGACAGAGCTGCCAGGGAAGAGGAAAAGAGAAAGGCCTAAGCGAAGGTTTATGGATGTGGTGAGAGAGGACATGCAGGTGATGGGTGTAACAGAACAAGATGCAGAGGACAGAAAGATATGGAAGAAGATGATCCGCTGTGGCAACCCCTAACGGGAGCAGCCGAAAGAAGAAGAGTTTTTAAATTCTTTCAATTCCACTATTTTCTGTTGAAAATTGAGGAAAGTGTGCCAGAAGACTCAATAGTTCAGTCTGGTTTATTTTTTTTTTTCATCTATCCATTGTAGAACTTAATCCAGTTTACAATGGTGTGGTTGCAAGAATAACTCTCTAACTTTTGGAGTAAGGCAGGCATCTACCGTGTTTCAGCCCTTTCAGTTTACTGCAGGACACACTCACAGCAGTCCGTTTAGGCTCACAAATTATACCAATATGCCTACGCCACCACCACCTACTCAAAGCATCATGATGCTCCAACATTGATGGACTGAAAGCCAGAAGTCTACGTGACCATCATCATCAAGTCCTTCCATGAGAACCCTAAATACAAAGGGGACTGTTTCGTTTATGTTAGGTAGAATGCCCAGATGCCCTTTTGTCCAGTTTTTTTGGTAGTTTCACTACATGTGTACTTCAGCCAGTTACGTTAACACATTCAGGTGTGATGTCACAAGTAAATACTTCTACGTTCAAGTGCAAGCAGTATTACTAACTACTTTAATTCAACATTATTCTGTGATTGCAAGCTCATTGTACATGATTGTTAATGGACAGTTTGTGTCTCAAAACACTTGATGTTTCCTACAGGTTATTATGGTGGTATACTTTAAAACTAAAGCCCTGATCAGCTGTAGGTGTCCAACTGCCTTCACAGAGCTGTATTGTCTGCATCTACATTGGACATTTACTTCAGTATTTGATTTATGTTTACAATAACATTTTTATTTATATTTTTGTGAAATGAACAGTATGGAAGGTATTATGCAGTGAGTGTAGACGGGTGGGGGGTGTGTGTGGAGAGTCAAGTTTCTGTGAGACATGCAGCTATAATGAAGTTCTCTAACAAACCAGAATAAAATTATGACCACTTGACTTTTCAATTTGTGTCACAGAGCCTTCAAATTAAGTTATTTGAATTGGATCTGTAAAGGAACCGGTTGGGAAATGAGTGAGATCTGTGATGCCTGAAATATAAAACACAACTATCATTCTTAATTTATTGAAGAACTATGCAGGCACTTTTTATGTTTTTTTGGTAGGTGCAAGTTGTTGAGATAGTATGAAGTTAAGTATACAATTTTGTAAAAGTGTAAATTACCTTATGAACTCTCTATATAATACTTCATTCTTTTGTTCTTAGTCATGGGGATGATCACCTCTGTGCTAAGCCTAATTTCTGGGTGTTATTTTGTTGTCTTGCCTATTACGCCATGGAAAATGTGGACATCAGCAGAGGCGTTTGTAGTTGGCACACTACATTTTATGCTTTGAAGTAGAGATGGGAATTTATTTATTTTTTTATCATGATAGATCAAGCGGTCAACTGCCTGCAGCGTGATGTGAATGCAGGAAGACGTGCTGTCTTTGATGCAGAAGCACTTTCCTAAAATACTTAGGGAGGTGTTCAGGATGTATAAATGTTTGCATATTGCAATATTTTTGTTTTTTATGTGAAGGTTCGATTCCTATGTGGGATTTCATGGTGTTAGAGCATATAACCTCCAAGATTTATTCTGTTTGGAGCACTTTATTGTGTTTCTGAGTTGGACTTGAACAAAGTTGTTATGAATATTGATTGAGAAATGACTGCTGTTGATTTCTATATTATGTGCATTACAGCAGGTAGCACTTTTGAAGACGCGACACATCTGTACATAAAGCTTCTAGTAGAGGATAATATCAATGAATTTAAACACAACACAAAGCTCTTCAGTGCGAGCAAAAGTGTGTTTTTGTAACAATTTGTGGTGGAAAACAAAATAGTTGTGTTAATATTATATGTTAGGTGCTCACCCAAATTAGGAGTTTTCCTCAGAGTCACAGACATCTTTTTGTTGTTTCTAGTGGCTGATCAGACTTTGTGGCTGTTCACTCAGCATGACTTTATAAACGCAGACTGGTTATTGAGTAAAGAAACAGAGTTTAGTAAAATTTATGGCAAATAAGAACAAATTTGAAAATGAACTAAAGTAGTGTTTACGGCATTGACCAACTTTCAAGGAAACGCTAGCGCAGAATTGCTACAAAGATGGCACAGTGCAGGGAACAGTCTAATTTTTGACCTCTAAGTAAAAGAAAAATCCTCTATGGCAGTCGGAGTGCTTCTCTTCTATGCAAATATAGATTGATTGAGTCACCAGGGAATGGTATTTCAAAAAGAGAGTGAAGCCATAGAAGACTGGCAGTAAAACTCCTCCAGGCCATTAGATGGCAGCAGTGATATTCCCTATGGAATGGATGGTACTATTGCCCAAAAGTGAGACAGCCTACATGCTTCCATAAAAGTCATGGACTAGACTGACAAAGGGGGCTTTGTCTTTATCACTGCACCTTTACTAGTCATTCATTATTCAGCTAATTGATCAATAAATGACCGTTTGTTTTAAAGATAGGCTCATTGAGGCAGCAGATTGTTCAATTTTTTGTCCTAATGCAGCGTTTTCACTACAATCATCTCTGCCTCATTTGTATTGTCTAATAAATCCACCTTTTGAAAAAAAATCCTTGGAGGTCTTATGATTCCAGTTTTGAATAAATTTCTGGGGGTGCACATTGTTATAACAAATGATATCAGACTTCTGAAAATTTAAGGGATGCATTATATGGTAAAAAAAATCCACATTTTAAAAACTCAAGAACAGCATTTTATTTAATTTTTATTTATCTTGAATTTCTGACTGCTGCCCAGTCTGGGTTTTGTGCCTGGATTGGCAACATTCCTGTGACTTTGAACTAGATTATGTAATCTCAATAACTGATGCTGAAGGGGGATGAATGGATTGAATTCTTCTTTTACATAATATTACTTTAAAGATGAATGAACTTGTGCTTGCATTTTTATGTTGTATAATGATTTTTGTCTTCATCTCCTAAGATGATCTTGATTGGAAAATTTATTTTTTTTAACAAATATATGTTCTTCAAGCTTTTTTGAGCATTGAAAAACAGTAAATGTAAAACATATGACTCAGTATAAACCAATGTACCTGTCAAAAAGCATAAGTAATTTCTTATCTTTCTGTCTGTTAGTCACAGGTGTACATCTCATGGTAAACAAAGCACATGAGCATTTGGTTTTGTTTGTTTTTGTTTTTTCTTTCTTTCTTTCCTGGTTCCTTGTTCAACTGTAAATGCTGTTCAAATTAGGGTTGCAAAAACACATAACCTTACAAATGAAACATTATGGTGCAATCCTTAGATTTCAGTCCATAATACACAGTACCAAAAAAAGCCAAACAAAAAATTATTGCACCATTAAACTTTTTCCAGGCTTTATTGGCAACTTCTTAGTTAACTTAACCAAAGAATGGGAAAGGACTACCTTTAAAGGAGTTAATGAAAATAAGAGTGGAAGATAAAAGAGAAAAATCAAGAGTCAATAGAGGCCATGCTTGCAGTGCAATCTTTAATTACACTAAATTAATTTTAGCATGTGTGTCTCTGAAAATTGTTCTGGCTAATTCATTAGCTGGTTAGGGTGGAGTGGTGGCTCTGAGGGTAGTGATCTGTGCCAGCAATCGGAACATTAACTGAACTGGAGCCAGAACTGACTCTTCTCAGTTGAGCCCTTGAGCAAGGCCCGTAACCTCTAATTGCTTTATCTTGTGTATGATGTTCATCTGCATCCAGCCCTGCAAACAGGTCCTCCAACTAACAGGGCAATCTTGAGAGTTGGTGGCAGGATTGGAAGTCCAGCCACCGTTTTTTTTTTTTTTATTAAAAAAAAAACAAAAACCTGTGGTGCAGAGGTGTCACACACTGCTCTCGGGTCCCAATCCATGTGGTTCGTTGTGTGGACAGTGCAACAATGCTCTATCAGCACATGCTCTGAACCTCATTAGGCAACTTCAATAAATGTGTGTTTCTTCTTAGTGTTAGTTCTCAATAGATGTTGAATTACTTGCATAAATTGTGTGTGTGTGTGTAAATGCACACAAGGTGAAGGTCTTGGAATGGCCCTTGTAGTCCATAGATTTGAACATTGAAAATATGTGGGTGAGAAAACCCAAGAAAATCTCACAGCTGGAAGTGATCTGCAAGGAAGAATGGGGAAACATTTCCAAAACCGCTCAGGTCATGCTGGGGAGCATGCACTGGTAGAGTGTGTTGCCACACCCGCCACACGATGAAACAGCTTGGGATAATGGTTGGCAATCCCCCAGGAAGATGCACGGTCCAGTCACATCCTCCGGAAATGACCCTGTATCTGCTGCAGCCAGGTGTTACGTGGTCATCCCCTTGGCCTGGTCTAGCTTCTCCGGTCCTCAACAATGAGAATCCTGCGAGCTGGATCACCCTCAGGGAATTGCACTTCACGGCCATAGTGCTGTAACTGATGCTCCCTCACAATGCAGATAACGTGCCTCATTCAGGACTCCATTAGCAGCCTCTCATTCGGCACATAGTCAAACCAGTGGTACCCAAGGATTCTCCAAAGGGGCACAGTACCGAAGGAGTCCAGTCATCATCTCAGGTTAGCGATAGCATCCATGTCTCGCAACCATGTAGCAAAACAGGAAGCACTAGGACTCTAAAGACTTGGACCTCTGTCCTTTTGCAAAGATATTGGGAGCACCACACACCCCTTTCCAGCAACCTCATGACCCGCATGCTCTCCTAATCCATCTACTGACTTCACATGAAGAGTGACCAGAGACATGAATGTCACTGTCAAGGAAAGTAAAGCTCTCAACAAGGTCGACAGTCTCTCCATAGATACACTGCTGATGGCTCTACCCAAGAGGTCATTAAAGGCCTAGATCTTGGTTTTTATACAGGACACCCGCAAGCCCAAACACTCAGACTCCTTGCTCAGTCTCTTGAGGGCCCCAATCAGAGCCTCCGTTTACTCTGTGAAGATCACAGTATCGTCGGTAAAGTTATGATCAGTGAATCTTTTTTCACAGATGCCCCATTGCCACTGGACCCCATGAACCTGCCCAACACACAGTCCATGCAAGCATTGAACAGAGTAGGAACAAGAACACACCCTGACGAACCCAAGAATCAACTGGGAAAAATGCAGAGGTTCTGCCTGCACTGCATAGCACTCACAGTAATAGTGCATAGGCCAGCCATGTCATCCAGCATCTTTGAGGAGGATCTCGCAAAGTTTTAGGATGTCCCACTGGGCAGCTCAATCAGCTGAGTCAAATGGTTTACAAAATCGACAAAGGCTGCAAAGAAACTCTGCAGATTATTGGCATTTGCGGCCTATGAGGACCCTCAGTGCCAAGCGGTTGATGGTAGACTTCTTGGGTGTAAAACCAGACTGCTCCAGTTGCTGATAGGTGAGCAAGTGATCACAGATCCTATTGAGGACAACCCTAGCAAGGACCTTACCTAGCACAGACAGCAAAGTTATCCCTCAGTAGTTGCCGCAATCCAGGAGATAGCCCTTCCTTTTCCATATAGGGACCACAAGTCCTGTTTTCCAGTCATTTGGGATGACACCCTTCTCCCAGATGGAAGCAAAGATTGCTTACAATGCCAGGAGGACACCCTTACTACCAGCCTTGAAAAGAATTCAAAAACTCAGAAGTTAGCCACAAAAAACATTGCATGCATTGATTTTTACCAAAGGTGGTGCTACGAAGTACTCACTTAGTAAAGTACCCAAAGTTTTGCAAATACCACATTTACTCTTTTAATTTTTATAGATTTTTCATCTGATCAATTAAGCTGTAATTGTATATTATATATTTTCATTAAAATGTTTGCTATCAAAGTTGCATTTATTATGCTTAACTTTAGATGTTAACAAAATATCCAGTTTGGCCAGGGTGTCCATACATACATACGTACATACATACATACATATTATTTATCTATTTATTTATTTATTTATATAAAATATATGATTCAAGACACACACTGTCCATTAATGTATAGAAGTATATATAAAATCCAATTTATTCCTTTTAAACACAAATGAACTTATAAGCCCAGCATGTAATACACTATTACAAACCAAGCATAGTATAGTTAAAATATAAAGGACAAAGTTGAGAATGAAAACAAATCAGATGTGCAATTCCATTGTGTTTATGTGGTTACCATAGTGATTGTCACCTCATGATGGGTGAGTTTCTGCTTGGCAGTGAAGATGCACAAAGGCAGGACATATATGCAAGTCACAGTCCTGTACAAGAAAGAGCAAATGAACATTATGAGATGAGATACAGATATAGCCATTTATAATTGCAGAGGATGGAAAATCCTCAGATTAAACACAATGTCTAAAATATTTATATCTGAACTAGTCACAAAAATGACTAATGACATCACTGACTGCTGTGCTGTACTTTGCAGAATTTCCAATGTTCTTTCTTAGCTGAAGGCGCTGTGTTTCTCATTCTCTATTTAAGTACTTTGTATCACTTCAAGTGATTTTTTTCATGCGGCGCAGCTTCCCAGCAGGCATGTTTACTCTGGTACATTCATCAGATTTCTGATTGGTCAGGTCATGTCTCTAGTGATCAGAACTGATATAATTAATGATTAAGCATCATCCATCAATGTGCATCATGAAAGGCACTATATACAGAAATGAGCCCAATGAAATGTCTGCATAATTTAATTTAAATTGAGTATCCTATTTCTCTCTACGATCATCCTCATTCTATCCTGTTTGTTGCTGCTTTTTTGCCTCTCTCCCATTATGTTATAATGTTCTCTGAATTCTGATTCTCTGTCCTCTTCCAAGTATTTCCTCACTGAAAGTTCTCAGTGTGTTAGAGAGAGGGATGTGCGGCATTGTTCATATTGGCACTAATTTTAATTTGTGTCCTTTGCTACCACCTCCAGGGGGTCCAGAGTGTGTTCTCTAATCTTGCCTTTTAATTAGCTTGTTGATTCAGTGGGCCTGTCTTGAAGTGATGTTACCAGCCCAGCACAACCAAGTGTATAAAATTGCACTGCCCATTATGGAGCAGTAGAAGATGTGAAGCACTTAACTACCCACATTAAAGGAGGACAGTTTCCTATGGAAAATCGCCTGCTATGTCCTTTTATATTTCCTCTGCATAATTAGACCAGTCCAACTTTTCATTGATCTGAACACCCAAGTACTTGATCATTTATGTTAGGTAGAATGCTTAGATGGGGCTGGGCGGTCTCATGGCCTGGAACCCCTGCAGATTGTATTTTTTCTCCAGCCATCTGGAGGTTTTTTTTGTTTTTTCTGTCCTCTATGGCCATCAGACCTTACTTTTATGTTAATTAGGGTTCTCTAATTTTAATTCTTTCTTTTTTTTTCTCTTTCTTCATCATGTAAAGCTACATTATTTGTATTAAAATGTGATACATAAACAAAGGTGGTGGTTGTAGCAATGCACCTCCTCCTCTTCCACTCCATAGACTGTGACTGGACTTTGAGGCACTTTAGTGTGGCAAAAGTCAATAGCCAGTTCTTTGATTTTGCTGATAAGTTGCAGATTCTTTCTACACCATCAAACAAGACTCTTCCGCAAACTCCTATACTTTGTCTCACCCGCCATGTCAATAAACTCCATAAATTCAGAATCATCAGAAACAAATCTGCAAATGAAATGATCTGGTGTTATATTTATTGTCCAAGGTGTACAGGTGCTCTCAGTAATGTTATAACCCTCCAGTTAGTCATATTCACATTTACTGTTAACCCCAACCTCTTTGCTTTTTGCACATGTTCCTTTTTATGTGAAAGTAAGTAGATGTCGTTTGCAAGCTCAACATCCTTGAGCAGGAACCATTAAGTTAGCTTCTCTTAATGACTTTTTTCTCATGACCCGGTCTGTTATAATGAGAAGCTTTGTGAAGAGAAAATATACATGTGACACACCAGTTTTTGTTTCTGTGGGTTTTGAATGTTCACCATTGTGGATTATTCTTGCGTAAGAACCATGATACGATTGTACTAGTATATCATAGCATTTCAGCAGTTTTCACAGCTGTTCTTTATTTTATCTAAGTTTTGTCTGAAATCTGTGAAGTTTGCATAGAGTCTTTACCTTTTATTTGACCATTCAACAATAATTTTTAAGGTCACTATATGGTCGATACATGGCCTTTTTGCTTGAAGTCCATCCTGGTTTGGTTGTAGCCTGGCATCAAGTGCACATCTAGTCTTTTCAATATTATTGTATTAAAGATCTTATTAGAATTCAGCAAAGTTATGCTCCACCAGTTTCCATGCTTTTTTAATATCATCCGTTAATATTTAGACAATTAATGCCTTCATCCAATTTTGTGGTATTTCATTGCATTTTCAAAATTTGACTAAATAAAAAAAAAAAAACTGCATACCTGTAGTAAGGCATATGCTGACTATTAAAAATTTCCGACATGTACTATAATGGTTAATTTATGTCTTTTATCCCCAACTGTTTGAAGATTATCATAAAAAAATCCTTTTTGCTCTTACCTTGTTTAATAGGTTTTGGTCATTATCACTTTTCAAAGTTTGGATTTCTTCTTTTTCTTCTTCTTTCAGCTGCTCCCGTTGGGGATCACTAGGTCACCACAATGGATTATCTTTTTCCATATTTTCCTGTCCTCTGCATCTTGCTCTGTTACACCCATAACCTGTATGACCTCTCTAACCACATCCATAAACCTTCTTTTAGGCCTTACTCTTTTCCTCTTGCCTGGCAGCTCTATCCTTAACATCCTTCTCCCAATATACCCAGCATTTATCCTCTGTACATGTCCAAGCCAAATCACCATTGCAAATAAGAAAGGGCTCAGAGCCGATCCCTGATGTAATCCCACCTCCACATTGAATGCATCTGTCACTCCTACCACAGACCTCACCAGTGTCACACTTCCCTCCTACATATCCTGTACAACTGTTACGTACTTCTCTGCCACTCCCGACTTCCTCATACAATACCACAACTCTTATCGAGGCACCCAGTCATATGCTTTCTCTAGGTCCACAAAGACACAATGCAACTCCTTCTGGCCTTCTCTATCCTTCTCCATCAACACCCTCAGAGAAAACATCACATCTGTGGTGCTCTTTCTAGTGGTGCTCTCATGAATTGTCACCTTCCTTCTTAACCTAGTTTCCACTACTCTTTCCCATAACTTCATGCTGTGGCTCATCAATATTATCCCCCTATTGTTACTACAGCTTTGCACATCCACCCTTTTCTTAAAAATCAGTACTAGTATACTTCTTCTCCACTCCTCTGGCATCCTCTCACTTTCCAAGATTCCATAAAACAATCTGGTTAAAAACTCCACTGCCATCTCTCCTAAACCCCTCCATGCCTTCACAGGGATGTCATCTGGACCAACAGCCTTTTCATCCTTCGTCCACTTCGTAGCTGTACTTACTTCCTCTTTACTAATCCACATTATCCAGCCGCCTTTCTCTCTCATTCTCTTCATTCATCAGCCTCTGAAAGTACTTTTTTTTCCCATCTCAATACACCCTCTTTGCTTGTGAGTATGTTTCCATCTTTATCCTTTATGACCCTAACCTGCTTCACATCTTTCCCAGCTCAGTCCCTCTGTCTAGCCAATAAATTAGGATATTTTCCAGGTGTGATTAGTAACAAGTTACATTTACTTGAGTAACTTCACAAATAAAATGTACTTCTAAGAGTAGTTTTACTGCACCATACTTTTTACTTGAGTACATTTGTAAAGAATAAACGTTACTCTTACTCCACTACATTGGGCAACACTCGACTCATTACTTTTTTCCATTTACACATTACACTATATTTTTGCCAGAGAGATGTCGCCAGTGGATCTACTGCATGACTGTTTCACCAATCAGACGTAGCAACAATAATCACATGACTCTGTTTCACCAATTAGACGTAGCCATGCAGTCACATGACTACACACAAACCTCCTGTGTCTGCAGCCTGTGAGAGACTTTTCAGTCATGCAGGGCTCCTGTTCACTGCTAAACGGTCACAGCTTCACTGCAAGAACCTTCAGAGGCAACTCGTGCTGAAGCTTGAGTGAAGAACAAGCACGTTTTAACCAAACATGCACAGGCGGTCATGGTAAAGTGAGACTTATCGTACATGTATAAGTTGCCTTGTTCTAATGTTATTTTCTATCAGCTGTGCTATTTGGAGGGCAAGAGTGTGACGATACCGGTCCCCTACAGACTCCCTCATCCCACATGGGAGTCTGCTGACCCCACACCGTTGATAGTTATGACTGAGATGAGCAGAAATATGAGGATTATTCACTGATGAGGCCAGAGGATGGTTGAAAAAGTGCTCAGGTGCTTTTATTAAAAACCAGTCAAAACAAAAGTAAAATCAACAAAAGTGTCAATGGTGCAGTGTTCTAAAAAACAGTACATATATACAGTGCATCCAGAAAGTATTCACAGTGCATCACTTTTTCCACATTTTACTGTATGTTACAGCCTTATCCCAAAATGGATTACATTTTTTTCCTCAGAATTCTACACACGACACCCCGTAATGACGTGAAAAAAGTTTACTTGAGGTTTTTGCTACTTTATTAAAAAATAAAAAACCTGAGAAATCACATGTACATAAGTATTCACAGCCTTTGCTCAATACTTGGCACACCTATCCTTGGCCAGTTTCGCCCATTCTTTTTTGCAGCACCTGTCAAGCTCCTTCATGTTGGATGGGAAGTGTCGGTGCACAGCCATTTTAAGATCTCTCCAGAGATGTTCAATCGGATTCAAGTCTGGACTCTGGCTGGGCCACTCAAGGACATTCACAGAGTTGTCCTGAAGCCACTCCTTTGATAGCTTGGTTGTGTGCTTTGGGTCGTTGTCCTGCTGAAAGATGAACCGTCGCCCCAGTCTGAGGTCAAGAGCGCTCTGGAGCAGGTTTTCATATAGCATGTCTCTGTACATTGCTGCAGTCATCTTTCCCTTTATCCTGACTAGTCTCCCAGTTCCTGCTGCTGAAAAATATCCCCACAGCATGATGCTGCCACCACCATGCTTCACTGTAGGGATGGTATTGGCCTGGTGCTGAGCGGTGCCTGGTTTCCTCCAAACGGGACGCCTGGCATTCACACCAAAGAGTTCAATCTTTGTCTCATCAGACCAGAGAATTTTGTTTCTCATGGTCTGTGAGTCCTTCAAGTGCTTTTGGGCAAACTCCAGGTGGGCTGCCATGTGCCTTTTACTAAGGAGTGGCTTCCGTCTGGCCACTCTACCATACAGGCCTGATAGGTGGATTGCTGCAGAGATGGTTGTCCTCCTGGAAGGTTCTCCTCTCTCCACAGAGGACCTCTGGAGCTCTGACAGAGTGACCATCGGGTTCTTGGTCACCTCCCTGACTAAGGCCATTCTCCCCCGATCGCTCGGTTTAGATGGCCAGCCAGCTCTAGGAAGAGTCCTGGTGGTTTTGAACTTCTTCCTCTTACGGATGATGGAGGCCACTGTGCTCATTGGGACCTTCAAAGCAGCAGAAATTTTTCTGTAACCTTCCCCAGATTTGTGCCTTGAGATAATCCTGTCCCGGAGGTCTACAGACAATTCCTTTGACTTCATGCTTGGTTTGTGCTCTGACATGAACTGTCAACTGTGGGACCTTTATATAGACAGGTGTGTTTCCAAATCATGTCCAATCAACTGAATGTAGCACAGGTGGACTCCAGTTAAGCTGCAGAAACATCTGAATGATTAGGGGAAGCAGGATGCACCTAAGCTCAATTTTGAGCTTCATGGCAAAGGCTGTGAACACTTATGTACATGTGCTTTCTCAATTTTTTTATTTTTAATAAATTTGCAAAAATCTCAAGTAAAATCTTTTCACGTTGTCATTATGGGGTGTTGTGTGTAGAATTCTGAGGAAAAAATGAATTCGTTTTGGAATAAGGCTGTATCATAACAATGTGGAAAAAGTGATGCACTGTGAATACTTTCCAGATGCACTGTAAATCCATAAAAATTATTGTGAAAAGTAAGGATAAAAAAAATCCAAAAATAAATCCATTAAAAATCTGAGGTTAAAATGCAGACTAGCTCCTTTTGGCCGGCCTCCAGCTTGGCTGCCTCCAGGCATCACGGCCAGACCATCCGAGGTCGGCTCTTCTTCCTTCGCGCTCACGTTGTCGCACTTCAGAAGCCTAGGGAGGGCACCTGCCTTGCTTGCCACACTCAACCTGAAGGTTCAGTGGGATGAACTAGCCCCTAGAGCACCACAGCTAAAACTGCTTCCTCTCTCCAGATGGTCAGATCGTCATTCCCAAGCCTGCCTTTCATGTCTTTTAACCTCCTGTCTTTTCTTCTTTTCTTTGATTCCCCCTTCTTTTTTTTTGTGCTGACCCATATATATACACTCCCGTCTCCATGGGTCTGAATCACACGCTGCAGGAAGCCAATGAAGCAATTGAGAATGATCGCAATCGCACATGCAGGTGTGAGTCGCTCCAACTATCTCATTAACTCCCCGTGGTTGTGCAATTGCGCCCACGGAGAGTGACATGGCTTTATGGATTTGAACCTGGATTTTTTTTTTTTTGAAGACGCGGACCCGCTACACCATGAAGTGAATATACAGTATTATACTGTCAGAGTACAGTATATCTTGTCACTGTAAGTAGTTTGCACTGTTCAAACATACATGTTACCTACTGTAGGTATTGGCTTCAAAAGCTTTGTTGTGAAAAACTGAGATTTGGAACTTGGTGTTATTTGTACATCTTTATTTTGTAAAGATGTTATTTATTTTTATTCATTTTTTAATTTTATTACAGTATTTGGAAATATTAGAATTTGTGCATTATTTTATATTTTTGTCTGTCTTATTACAATATTTCTACAAAAATAAATCTTTATGTTCAAACAGTTGCTCAGTACTTGAGTAGTCTTTTCACCAAATACCTTTTTATTCTTGAGTAATTTTTTGGATGACTACTTTTTACTTCTACTTGAGAAATATTATTTTGAAGTAACGCTACTCTTACTTGAGTACAGTTTTTGGCTACTCCACCCACCTCCAACTTCTCTTTGTTTGGATTTAAATCTTGCTTTAATTAACCTCACAGATGTTGACTACCATTTCCTTAATGAGTCCGTGTTTTCTTCCCAAGAATAATAGCAATACCCCTTGTTTGTTCTCCACCCTCTGAATTCCGCAATTACAAAATTGCTTCACCACTTACTAGCCTTCTTTGTTCTTGATAATTTTTCTCACTTCTGTTTATGCCAAGGGTGTCATCTCAATACTAGTTAATTTCTTTACAAACTTGAGCTATTTTCTCCTGTTGTACTCCTTTCTGTGATGCTGCCAAGGATAGGTTCTGGCTTCCTGCTACACAGAATTGAATTAAGTCAGTTGGAGAATCTTATGTAGGCTCTCGAGGATTGCAAAACACATTCCACATTGTCATGTGGAAGAAAATTTTTAACTCAGGTTTGGTGTGCACTCAGCATTAGATGAAGGTGAAGAATCTAAAAGGTTGAACTAATTGTATTACTTCACTGGGTTTGTGCTGAATATTTTGTCCAGCTAAGAATAAGAATGAATAAACATGAAATATAATAACTCATGAGATATAAGAATATTGTAAATGACCTGGAGCAGTAAAGAAATATTTGGATAAGATTAGCAAAGAATATTTAAATTGGCTGTAGCAAATAAGCATGTACTAGATATTATGTTTTGAGGATTTAGTATGTAGCAAAGCTAAGCAGGTTGAAAACAGTTTAAAGTAGCAAAAGTGTTTTAACATTTTCGTAAAAGCAAGCACGGCTTCAAAATATTTAGGAAATAAAGTGTAAAAAGTTTTCTTTTCTCTAGTGCACTTGCTGTGACACTTGTGGATTAGTAAGTTTCCTGCTGACCCACCCTGCTAGGCTAAACAGGTAATTTGTGGTTAACTGTACACTCCCAAAATAAATTGATTATGCAACAACTCATGAGCCAATTTGTGACAAAGTGCTTTAGTATGAGTTTTTAAGCCATGTACACATGGGTCAGTGGAGCTGATGGACTGCCAGTAAATTTAGTGGGCCTGGCCAATTAGGACCATGCTAGGTAATTCTGTTCTGCCGGATCCTTTAGCAACAAAATGTAACCAATTATTGTAAAAAGTCTTTGCTGATACAATAAATTCTTCAGAACTGCTGTGTAATTGATAGTGTATAAAAGGAGTACAGCACTGATTCCTCTTTGGAAAATTTATTCACTGGCTGTCTGGTTTCCGTGTTTTCCGTGAGCATGTTACCTCTTGTTAGAATTTAAAAGAGCTTTCTCCCAGTTTCATTGACTGATTGGACACTTCCAAAGAGCATACCAAGCATGGGGGAACCCTAACTTCCACAGTTTATTTTTTGCAACTCCAGAAAGTTACGTCACAACCAAAAATGTGTTTTAAGATGATGACATTCTCCTCCTGGTGTCCAAGAATTTGGATTCTTATTGAACTCTGCACATTACTTTGACTCTCATTTTTGCTTCTTCCATTTCCTGGTTCTTCCCAAAATTTTGTTCTAGGTTTTTCACCTTTCAATCAAAAATATGGCTGATTCCTTTATTAACCTTATTTTGGGTTGTGTGATAGTCTGTTTAAGGCCTTGCCCATGGCTGTGCCTTTTTATGTTACTCTTTTGCAGCATCCTTATTTCTTTTACTCGTTTTTGTGCAGTTGCTGGATTGTGTTGCTTTGAGAATATTAGTGTACACAACTAGCAATTACGTGACTCCAGGTAGACATTGCAACAGAGGTTCACAATTCTGAAGTATCACGAGCTTGGCATATTCTGACAGCCTATAATAGATAGATAGATAGAATGTGCTACCTGGCAGCGCTCGTGCCTGTGCAAAGGCTTTCCAGGTATCAGTTCAGCCAAATTGTCATCCGTTGTATTATTATTTTTCAATTCTACCATGGTACAAGAAATACAAGACATCCGACAGACAATCCTCTCTTCTGGATGCATTGTACTTTGGGGTGAGCACTCAATGGCTCTCGTCTCTCTCACACACGCAAACCCAGCTCAGCAACTTAAGTCAAAATGAACCCTGGTTGATTTTGTTAGGGTGAGTCACACGCTGGCCTGACTGAGCCTCTGGGGATGTGAAACTACAAGACTAGTGGTCATGAGAGTGAGCTACGATTGCCCCCAGAGTCCCTATGATTTTGTAAATTAAGTCTGCAACTGAAAATCCCAGGAAATGTCCTGTATTGTGACAAAGGCTTGAACGGCATTTAGATCACTTGAAACAAAAGCTCCCTTAATGACGCAGCTCTTTCTTTACTGTATTGCCTTGGTCCTCATCTCTCTGAGTTGGTCCTCAGATTTGGGGGGGTTGGAAATTGTTTACTTTGAGTTTCTTGGTCCAGGCTTTTACATGCTTAATATTGTTTTTTTAAGATTTGCTCTTGTTGTGGGTTCTCCTTTCTTTTCTCACAGGAGAATTCTGTTTTGTTAAGTTTGATTCAATTGTATGTAATATCTTCTTTATTGCATAAGTTAGACTTGATCATTTGGAATGTTACTTTCTTCAAAAACTTCAAAAAATAAAAGGTTACTGCTTTTGTTTTCCATATATTTGTGATTTCAGTCTCATAATTCTTAGGGATTATAAATTAAAGTGCCAGGTAAAATATTCCTGACCTGACTGTTCGTTCAGTCTTTGATCTCTGCTTTTGGGACTCTGATTTTGGCTTGCTAAATGATTTTTTTTTTTTTTAGTTCTCCTTGTTACTCCAGACCTTTAAGTTCTTCTGTTAGCTCTGTTTCTTAACTTTCCTGTTGCTTCATTATTTTCTTATTTCTAATTTATTTTCCTGCCTTTGTCAACTGGTGACTATTATTTTTGAAATAGAGATTTATGGCATAGCAATTCCGTATTGTGCTAAATTCACCAAACCTGTAAAACTGCCCAAGTTGGCTCCATGCACCCTGGCACCACTTGAACCCAGGAACGATAACCTAACTGGGATGAGCTGGACAAATGAGGACATATAGTACTGCAGAAGGTTGTGCAAGGTGTTGATCTTTTTATTTTCAACAAAACAGTCATGTGTTCAAAAATCCAAAGTGCAAATGTGTTCTTCCATGAATAAAAAACTATTCCATAAAATCACAGTGGATTTTACAAAGGCAATAAATAAACCATAAATAATCCATTAAAAGGGGCTTAAAATCAGAGCAGGAAAAAAACTAACATCTCTTTTGCTTACTCCAGATGGGCTTCTGTAACCATTGGAGACATCCTCCCAACATGTGCAGCCAATGTTTAAAGTCCAAGCTTGTGTCCCTATTGCCATCACACTCTCCCTCACTGCTCTGACTCCCATTGTGACTCTTTGGCTTTATGCGGAAGCCCTCCTGAACAACAGATCATACCAGCTACCTGAAAATACTCGGCTGAAGTGACCAATTTCAGCCACTTTTAGCATCAGCTTTACACTCCTCCTCAGGGCCCTCTACCACACACTGGCTCCACACAATCCCACCATCTCCATCATTCTTCCTTTCAATTTTTGTGTTTTTTTCTCTAACCTCCATCTCTCTTTCTGTCTTTTTCACCTTATTGTTTCTTGAACTTTCTCCTTCTCTAACACAGGCTCCCTTTTTAAACTGCTGTTGGACATAAGTGCTGCAATCACCTACTCTGATGTGTGAATGAAACACTTAACTGATCTGCTTACCTTTGCATATGAATGCACGATCGGCCAAGCACTCTGATCAACCTTTTAGCAGTGTGTGCACGTTCCCAATTGCACCTGCGTCTCCTCTGGGTCATTTATTTATTTAAAAACCCACATCGCCATGGACTTCTCCCATCACAATCTGCTGCTGCTTCAGTTATAATGTCAAAACCAGGCCTCACTTTCCTCCTCCTCTCTTAGCTCCACTCTCATCACTCATGTGTTTAATTTCACACCGATTCTTATCTCTTGGCATCCCTCATCTGTCACTTCCTTCCTTTGACATAAGTCTTCTTTATTTTGTTCATTGACCTTCACATCAGCTACAGTTTATTGCATTTTTTTCTTCTGCTGAGTACTCATACAGATTTTGATTGTCTTTTTCCTCTTCTTCATCCTCATCTATCACACTAATCAGCCCTGGTTTAGCTTCATTGAAAAAGGATTTGGGACAGTCTTTAAAGTTATTCTCCACCCCCCACACAAACTGCAAGTTATCTTTTCCTCGCATTTGTTAACTCCATGTCCTAGATTTCTTCGTCTGCTACACATCACTTCACTACACGTGCTTACCACATGAGCTTCTGTACCACATTTCTAGCCCATGTTTGGTTAGCATTTTAAAAACCCCACTCCTGTCCACGCCACTTATATATACCATCCCCCAACTATATAGATATCTCCAGTCTTCTGCCAGTAATTCTACACATCCTGGTCCCTGTTCCTTTGTCATCTTTTTGATACTTGATATACAGTAATTTCCAGTACATCTGACACCAAGTCATAATATCATTTTACCGCATGTTCTGAATATATTCAAATATTGCCACACCTCTCTGCAATGGTGTTTGAGGGAAGGATCCTAATCTACTATACAATAAAACACTAAGATCTGTTTGCCCAGTCCTTCAGAGCAATCTTATTGGTCAGTTTGGCTTTGGTGATGCCAAGAAAGAGGAAGTGCAAGTGTGAGATACACACCGAGAAGTAAAGGTGCAAGGTGAGAGAGTCGCTTTCAGAAGACAAAGTATAAAACCGAACCTTCTGAGAAAGATGAAAAATGTGAGAAAGATGCCCTGAAAATAATGACCGTTTGAGAAACCGGCTTTATGGGAAGAGAGGTTCAGATACAAGCAGATACTGAGGAAAGGAGCTGAAGGTACACGTAGGCCAAGAGATAGCAAATATTTTTTAATTATTGTATTACCTGTCTTCTACAGGTACTGTGGCTGGTTACTTTTAATTCAAGAATTTTTACAATTGTTCTTTACAATAATTCAGACATGATCATCAGAAATTTAAGCAGATTACATAAACTGGAGAAAGGTAGCCAGAACTTTATAATCTTCACTGTCAAAATTTTCATATAGGGGCAAACTCCATCATCCTCTACAAAATCTGTTTGCTAAAGATACCGTGATTGTTGTGTTATATTTCATTCCTGTGATTTCTATTCCACTGTCTCGAGTCTTCTGTCGCCTTTTCTTGTGTCATACTCGTGGCTTCATTCTTACCTTGTGCTCTTCTGTAAGCCACAAAATGACCTTTGTGCTGTATCTCCTATTTCCCCTGTTTGAAATAAATTGATTCCTCAGTTTTGCTGCAAGTAAAACTGACATACATCTTGGCACCAGGGCACAGTCTACCCAACCCAGAAGCCAAGGGCATTCCCCTAGTCCTTCCTACTTGCACTCTATTGTAAGATAGCCAGGAAGTAAAGAGATACAATCTCTTTAGAAAAGTAAGTCTATCATTATCCCCTCCCCTTTATGTAGATGTGTAACTTGAAAAAGTATATATAAATACTTTTTAAAAAACACACTAATATGTTAAGTGTACTAAAAAGTAAAAAAAACAAGTCTCTCATACATCACTCGTAAAATAAAAGCGTGGGCGCTTTTGCTTAGATTTTAAGTTGATTGATGAAAAGCGCCCACGCTTTTATTTTACGAGTGATGTATGAGAGACTTGTTTTACTTTTTAGTACACTTTTTAACTTAATATTAGTGTGGTTTTTAAAAAGTATTTTTTTATATATATATTATTTTCAACTTTTTAGTCGGGTTTGTTTTAGTATAATTTTGTAATCAACATTTTAACACTTCCTTTAATATTTCTATCTGTTACTAGCGCCATCTATTGGTGTAATCTTTAACTATCTTCATATAAAAATTTCATTTCTTAATTAACATGGATTAATTGATCAATTAGTGAAACTGATTATTAATTCATGTATTGTCATTGGAAGGGAGTGAGTGTGCAAAATTTCAAGTCATTTGGACAGTAGGAAGTGGGTTAAATATCGATTACAAGATTTTTTACCAGACAACAAACAGGTGAAGTTAAAAAAAAAAAAGCGTGGTAATAATAAAATAATAATAATAACAAAACAGTAGTCATGATGGCTAAATTATTTTGTGATCTGGTCTGTGTGTGTGTATACAAAATATTTAATATGGGACAAAGTGACAATATTTTTCCTATTATGTGAGGAACTCTTAAGTTACTGTTATTTAAAAAAATATTACTTTCATAGCTCATTATTTCATGATTTTGCCTATAAATATAGAGTTAGACACAGAGGGTAATGACTTTGGATCATTTTCAAGAAATTCATTCATGGTTTATTGTGTATGCGGTACCTGCTTTTGTTATCTGTATTGTGTCCGTATAACTCTCAAAGGGGTTTATTTGAATCTAAAAAAACAATGCTTCTTTTATTTAAGCAGATTTGTTTATTTTTATATATACATAGTTTGGTCTGTAACCATATTTCACTGTTCATTTTTAATATTTTGGCCTTGCTGAATACATGTGAGCATTTTCTTCTTTTCTGACATTACAAATGATAAGTGTAGGTGTTTAGCTTTCTAGGCAGAGGTATGTTAACCAACATTTACATTTCTAAACTTTTTAAGGACTTTAAAGCTCAGCTATAAATGATTATTTCAGTGTGATGTTGCCTAACTGGCAATGGGTTAAAGAGTGGCAGGATGAGAGGTACGATGACTAAAGAAAGGGGAAGAGCATCATCTTGAACCACATATGTAAACCACAGGAGGAGCCATCTAAAAGCCAGTGTGGTTAAACAGATACCCTGTTTGATAAGCCCATTTAATAGCTAGGAGTTTGGTGCTGGTGGTGTTTGCAGCAGCCACATGTATAAAAACAATTTCCATTTTATGAACAATAATGTTGCAAAGGCAGGAGAGAGAGGGATATGTGGTATTAAAAATAAATGAAAAAGAAATGACATTAGATGGAATAGCAGTGTTAAAGCCAATTTTTAGTGTAATAGTGAGAGTAAAAGTAACACATGTTAAATTGTTACTCGAAAAGCTGGGGGCATTTTTTGGGTCAAATTTGTTCCATTTGGGGGCATTTTTGCCCTTTGTTCCCAAATAATTCCCAGGCTGATTTGAGATAAGGTGTTAAACTCACTAAGCATGGTGCTGGACACTGGCAACATGCAGTATACTAAGCAGCACATGCAACTAAGACTTTCACTATACTGTGTTCATGTGATCCTATGTACCTATATGTAAAGAGAGGCTCAAAAGGAAAATAACTAAAGGCACCAGATTACAAGAGATGCAATGAGGTACCGGTAGAATGTCAGCTTTATTTCCCCAGGCTGCTAGGCTGAAGCAGGCAGCTCCACAAGTGTTTACTGGGTTCATGAAACAGAAAGCAAAGGGCACACATACAGTAGCTACTCTGATAAACGGTCATTTAAATGGTACAACATGGCTCAGATGGGAAGTAGAACTTCAGCCAACCAGAGTGTACTAATCCAAGCCAAAAACCTTGAATGTGACTTTGGGAATTCATGCAAACTTCACTCTAGAGTAAGTCTGAAACAGCTGCATATGACTAGTGTGTATTGGGTCTCACCTGTAGTCTGCAAGTAACTTGGGGAATTGGTGAGTCATAGACGAACAAAAAGTGAGCGGAAGTGTTGAATTGATCAGTTTTAGAGAGACAAGTCAGTAAGTCTCCCTACTAGCCTGTAAGAGAGAAGCTCTTTTGTATATGTCTCAGTGGACATCTTTGATTGTCTTATTATTTTTTTTATTGTTTTGTGTAATCTTCCTTTTGATACCAACATTATTTTTGCAAATTAGTTATCTTTGAGCTACTTTTATTCTGTGGTAACATTGTAACAATTATGTATAATAATAAAAGTATTATATTTGTAACCACTGGGGGAGTTGCACCTTTCCACATTTCCACATTCTTATAGTAATATTATTCTCCCCCTTTTTTTCTCCCATCTTCCCAGTCACCTGTTGTCCATTCTCCTCTCCGTCTCCCTGGGTGAAGCGAAGGTCTTCCTTTTTAGCTTCAACCCAGAAGTACTTCTGGTGCCAAACATTTTGTTTCTGGAAAGCACTTCTGGGTCAGATGGAACATGAGCCTTCAGTTCCCAACAGCTCTCCCTGGTGACCTTTTATGGAACTGAGGCAACAACTCCCAAGCTGCCTTGTGGGCATCCATACATGGGTCCATCATAAGGGATACTGCCACCAAGTGTACGGGAGACCGACCTGCATTTGGGAGGAAGTCTCCCATTGTCCCATAGAGTTAGGTCCATTTTCAACCAAATGCTGAAAATGATCATTTTATTTATGATTGTTAATTTGTCCATATATCTTTGAGACCCTGGAAAGGAGGGGGTTAGGCACATATGATATTTTTGGTAAACCCCTTAAATTAAAGGTGAAAGTCCATGCTTCAGTCATATAATGATTGCTTTATTTCATGTCCATTATGGTGATGTACAGAGCCGAATGAAAATTGTGTTACTGCCCAAATACTTGTGGACCTAACTGCATATGTGGTCTCCTGACTGGGACAGACTATTTATCCTGGTCAGGATGCTCCTTCCATTTTGTCCTTCCTGCAGAGTAGCATCCCAGCTTGGTATGTGATTCATAACCATGGTTACTGGGATGCTAGTCCTGTTGCGCTTTCCTTCTGTACCATTCGTTATGATGCCCTCCTAGCTAGGTAAGGGTAGGGAGTTCATCTGGCTGGGATGCCGGACCGTCCATTACACAGTATATATTATGTAACAGTTGGCAAGGTTAGGGATCAAAAGGCTATACCTTTTCAAGTTTTTATGCGTTGAATTATAGATTTACATTCAATTTGGAACACTAATACCTATTCATACTTTCTCTTCATGATGACAATGTTACAAGGCTGTGATTTTAGAATGTCTGGTTGTTATGATGGTGGTATGGTAGAGAAGTGATAGTGCTGCTGTTTAACAATAAGGAGGCTGGGGTGATACCTGTGTTGAGTTTCCATATTCTCCCAGTGTCCTCCAGGTGCTCTGGTTTCCTCTTAGACATGCAACTTAGGTAAACAGGTCCTAGTGTATGTGTGTGTGTGTGTGTGTGTGTGTGTGTGTGTGTGTGTGTGTGTTCACCCTGTGATGGACTGGTGCTCCAACCAGGTGTGGCTCCTGCCTTGTGCCCAATAATTGTTTAGATATTCTGCTGTTGCCCTGCAACCTTGCTTTGGTTAAGTGGGTTAATAAAAAGGATGGAAAATGGAATGCTTGCTATGAAGCTGCACAGTCCCATGACTTCATTGGGCCATGTAATTAAAGAGCACAATGCACTTTTAACAACTTAACATAAAAGTGAGACTTCAAAAAAGACTAAACAGTTTATTTTAGGTGTTGGTATTGAGTTAATTCCGTTTTTGAATACAAGTTTAGTTTTTTTCGGGGGACTTTGCTTGCTAATTTAAGAGTTTAGTATATTCAGTATATTGAGTGCTGCTTCATTTGACAAGTCTTTGGTTCATCCTTAAAGAGAAACAACACATGAATGTCTGCCACTTGCATTTACAAATTTCTGAGAAGACTTTAATGAACTTCTTAATAGATACAACATTAATTGAGTCAGTAAGTATAAACCCCGCTTCAGCTGAATGTTGTACAACCACCTTAGGGAGAAAATGCTACAGTTAGTCTTTTATGATACTTCTTGGTATACTCTGGCCAATGGAAGTTTTGCAGTTTTGTTATCATGAATTCATTCAAATTGGATAAGGACCACTGAAATCAGTATATTTCTTCTCCTATATATTCTTTGCACCTTGTCCAGCCTTTATAACTGGCGATGTCTAGAACCTTTACATGTTTTGTTTATTAAATATGGCTTTGGTGAGGTGGTAAAATTCCTTCTGGAATGTTCTTACCCACTGTGCTTTTCCCTTGTTAGTGCTTCATAGTATCCTCCTAGATCAGTATCAAGTGTTACTTGGTTTTCTTAACATAGTGTTTGTCAGAACCTATAAGTTAAAGGTGGGACTTCACAGAAAAGGGTCTATTTTAGTTCAAATCCTGAGAAACAGCTTAACTTCACAGAACAGACTCCTTCTAACTAATTATGCAATTTCTGACAGACAAGATTTTACACCAGAGCTTGTTTAGATGTGTCATCTCAGAATGATAAATTCTTAAAGAATCTGTCATTTTCCAGTTTTCATAAACAATTTACACAGATTTGTAGGGCTGATTTTTTTTTTCTTAAATTAACAATAAGATTAATGTCAACAAACGGAGCATATTAGCATGATCTTTTGGACCGCAACCCAACTTTTATAATTTTTTTAAACAAATTGTTCTGATCAGCACTATGTAAAATATAGATTTCTTAACCCATCAAAAGCCATATGTACATTTACTGTTTCCACTGGTCAACATATAGTCATCTTGTCAAACCTACTTAGTTGCTGACAATCTACTAATATTACTGTATTAGTGGAAGATCTGACCCATAGTTGGTACAGAAAATGTGTTCCTTTTAAATCATTAATAAATGAGCGCTGCTTTGCAGTAAAGTTGGGCAAAAATCAGTGGAAAGAAGCAACCCAGCTTCAATACGAATGGACTAAAATTGTTTCACAGCTGGATACCAGCTATCAAAATAGCTTGACGTCACGTGCAGCCCACACCTGGCTGCTGCTTTCTAGCAGATGTCTTTTGTGTGTTATTCTGTCTGCATGTTTGCAAAACATTTTTCATATGAACAATTTTTTTTTTCTTCCCCACAGTATTATGGAATATTTTAATTTAAGACAGTTTTTGGTCTGCTTAAGTTGTAGATTTTGTTGTATAATTATAATAATATTCAGTTATTCTTTACCCAGTGGGTAGCACTGCTGTCTCACTATGCTAGGGCCCTAATTAAATTTTAGGCAGGGATGCCTTATGAGAGGAATTTATGAGTTATTCCCTTATGTGTATACATTGCTTTGGAGAAGTGGTTATTCCCATAGCACAATAAATGTTTTTCAATTACTTGTCATTTCTTTCTCTTATGATGAATCAGTTGGCATAAATGAACATACCTGTATGGGTGTGAAAAAAAGAGCAAACTATTGAAAGAAATGTCCTGTTCATGCACCAAGTGCTACAGAAGAACAACAGGGGCTGGCAATGGTGCAAGAAGTAGACTAGTTCTCTTCGTAAGAGGGAGTCACCTTAACATAAAAAAATTAAAACATCCAGGTCAAGAGAGGGTAACATGAACCCAGATAAGGAGAACTAGGAACATGTTGCACTGTTATTTCTAGGAGGTCTGGCATAAAGCAAGTGGTATTCCTTCAGCAACCAAGATGACAGCACATAGTCCCAGGCAGGAAGAAGTTGATGTAATGCCTCAGTGGAGGGAGATGCCTAAAGCTGCCTGAAATACCTCTTCTCCTTAAAGAGATATTAAATACTCTGGGGTGTAGAGACACCTGGAGGTACTAGAATAATTGTAATATTACATGAATACACAGGTAAAACCAAACCAAATTTTAACATGATGTTAATAATTTAAATAATATAAAAATTAAATATAAAATAGATTTGAATCAGGGCAACACCCTTGGTTGTACCATAACACTCAGGATCATGTTCAAGGCCCTGAATCTTCTGAACATTCTTGTTCGCCCACTGAGATTGAAGTATGTTTGTTGTGCTAGAGACAGAAATATCATAAAGTTGCTGGTAGCATATATCCCTCCAGACTAAGACACTGTGCTGATGTCTTTACATTTGTATCACAGAAACCTAATTAGTCTATAAATGGTTATTAAATCAAGGTAGTTCAACTTTTCACCTTTATCCTCTTACCTTTACTGACAAATTGTTTTTCTCTGTCTTCAAGTTTACTTTATGACCTAAATTTAGCTTATGAAGAGGGCCCTTGGTGTGTTTTGTTTCGCCCATTAGAAAATAAGCAGAATGTTTGCTAAGAGCCATGACATTAAATATTATGTGTTGGATGGTCTTTGTAATTTTTTCAGTTAGTACAACATTGGAGGTAAGTTTTGCACTGAGCATTGGTTTGGCAGTAATACAGTTAAGTCCATAAGTATTTGGACAGTAATACAATGTGAATAATTTTTGGCTCCGTGCACCACCACAATAGATTTGAAATAAAGCAATCAAGATATGATTAAAGTGTAGACTTGCAGTTTTAATTTTGAGGCATTTAACAAAAACATTGTATGAATTATTTAGAGACGACAGCCGTTTGTATACATGGTGGTTCCCCCATTTTCAGGGGCTCAAAAGTATTTTGGACAAACTAACATAACAATCATTTTCAATACTTGGTTGAAAATTTTTTGCAGTCAATGACTGCATGAAGTCTGGAACCCATGGCCATTTCCAAGTACTGTGTTTCCATCCTACTGATGGCTTTCCAGGCCTTTACTGCAGTTGTCTTGAGGTGCTTCTTGTGTAATAAGAATATAAGTTTAATGTCACTGTGCTCTGTACAATAATTATTTTATAAATCTGCTCACATGCACAGGCCAAAGTTAGCACACCGGGGCTCTCAGCATTTAGAATTGCTGGGACAAGCATTGGACAAGATAGACAAAGACAGCTGGAGGAATGTATAGTCAGCCTAAAGACAGGTGTATACTATTTTGTCCTCTGTTAAATGTCAGCACAAAATCTTATTTTCTTGTTTGGAAATGGACTATTTGCCGACGTGGGGGCCTGCACGTGGAGGATCCAGTATAAAAGGCTTGGACAGCAGCCAAATACTTTGAAGCTGATGGGTGATAACGTCATCTGTCCTGAAAATCCTTTCAGCGCAGTGACGAAGATGACAAATTGTCATGGCTTCCTTGTCTGTTATGCCGTGTAAATCGTCATTAAAGAAAGCTAAGTTATTTTCTCTTGTGTGATTTTTACCGCCATATCACAATGGGAGGGATATCACCTTTTTTTTACATTATATTTACTGTATATAGTTTCGGGTTATTTAAAACATCGCAATTACAAAATAACTTATTCCAACTAGGGAGCTAGTGACCCCCATAAAGGAACAGCTTGTTTGTTGGACTTTCTGTCATCGATTTTGTCTTTAGCAAGTGAAATGCATGTCCAATTGGGTTGAGGTCAGTTGAATGACTTGGTCATAGAAAAATATTCCAGTTCTTTGCTTGAAAAGCACTTGGTTTGCTGTCACAATATGTTTTGGCTCATTATTTATCTGTACTGTGAAGTGTTGTCCTATTAGTTCTGAATCTGAGCAGACAGCATAGCCCTATATACTTTGGAAATCATCCTGCTACTTCAGCCAGCAGTCGCATCTATACCAATAAAAGGCAAAGGACTGACTGACTCACTCACTTACTCATCACTAATTCTCTAACTTCCCGTGTAGGTAGAAGGCTGAAATTTGGCAGGCTCATTCCTTACAGCTTACTTACAAAAGTTAAGCAGGTTTCATTTCGAAATTCTACGCGTAACGGTCATAACTGGAACCTACTTACGTACATATATACGGCCATAGCCTGCAGCTTGGTCACCGTGTGAGGCGGAGATGCGTCCCGCATCATCACGCCTCCCACGTAATTGAGTACCTGCCCATATAAGGTTGTCCGTCAACAGCAAGCCAATAGACACACTGCCGCGAAATATTCGTGGGTGAAGGACTGTGCTTATGCAAACAAAAATGAGATGGTCAGGGATAGACTAGAGTTTGGCACAAACTCAGTGAGAGAAACTTTTAAGTGCCGGGTCTTAGCTAACATTAAATAAAGAATTGGACATCGCAAGATCTCACGAGATAGCACAAGCACAGCTGAGAACCTTCGATGCATGTGCTCCGAGCGGCTCGCGTGAACTGACTGTGAACAGAGAACAAGCAAGAGCTCCAAAGAGTGCTGAATAAAAAACGCATTACACAATTGAGAAGGCAGCAAAAATATATGAAGCGAGTGACGCATACAAGCATATTCATAAGTGCAGCTACTGCGGAAACAAAGCACACAGTGGAAAAAGTCAATGTCCAGCTAAAGGACGACAGTGTAATAAATGTGGTAAATTGAACCAATTCGCTAAAGTTTGCAGGACTGGGAAAGATAAACCCGTGCATGCAGTGTGTGATGTCTCAGATAAAGAGGAAGATGAGCTGTTTGTTGATGCAGTAAGAGAGGAATTACCCTCTGAAGCTGAACAAGCCTATGACGACATATCTTTAGGAAAGCACAGTGTAAAGCTTAAGTTTTAATTAAGTTCATAGACACGCTGCCACTGGCATTTGTCATGCCTACGACGAATACGATATTCGCGAGATACAAGTTTAATGAGAAGACACAGGGTATAAACGAGACTTTTGATCACTTTGTAATGGAGTTAAAATTGCTGGTGAAGGACTGTGCTTATGCAAATGAAGATGAGATGGTCAGGGATAGAATAGTGTTGGGCACAAACTCGGCAAAAGTGCGAGAGAAACTTAAGTGCCAGGACTGAGCTAACATTTAAATGAAGCTGTGGACATCGCAAGATCACACGAGATAGCACAAGCAAAGCTGAGAAACTTCGATGCATGTACTCCGAGCGGCTCACGTAAACTGACTGTGAACGCAGTACGCAGGCAAGAAGCAAGAGTTCCAAAGAGCGCTGAACAAAAACGCATTACACAATTGAGACAGCAGCAATAGAATATGAAGCGACTGATGCATACACGCATATTCATAAGTTCACATATTGCGGAAACAAACCACACGGTGGAAAAAGTCAATGTCCAGCTAAAGGCAGATAGTGTAAAAAATGTGGTAAATTGCACTACTTCACTAAAGTTTGCAGGACTGGGAAAGGTAAACCCTTGCATGCAGTGTGTGATGTCTCAGATAAAGAGGTAGACGAGCTGTTTATTGATGCAGTAAGAAAGGAACAACCCTCTGAAGCTGAACAAGCCTTTGTAGACATATCAAAAGGAAAGCAAGGTGTAAAGCTTAAGTTTAAATTACGTTCATAGACATGCTGCCACTAAATATTCGCAGGCAAATCCACAACTTACTACCGAGAATGCCTGTTAAACATCTTAGATTCACAAGTACCGATTTGGGTAGTGAATACTTAGATGAATGAAACCTGTTATCTTTACAGCAGTTGACAACGAAGATAAGATGGTCAGGGATATTACATTATTTTTAAAATGTTTCCTTTTCATAACTTCCTTAACACACTACTTCTCCGCTGCGAAGCGCGGGTATTTTGCTAGTCATCAACTTCCATTGGCAGTCATGGATGCCTCTGCAATAAAACTGCCTCTGCAATAAAACTGCCTCCACCATGTTTCACAAATGATTTGATATGCTGCATTGCTCTTCTCTATCCATCATTCTGGTATATTTTAAACTTAATTTAATTTGTCCAAAGAAAACTGTTCCAAAACTGGGATGTTTTTTACAAAATATTTTCTAGTAGAGTTTAATCTGCCTTTCCTATGATTGAGGATTAAAAATGGTTTGCACCTTTTGGTAAACTTTGTGTATTAACTCTTGTGATGTATTCTCTTGATTGTAGACTTTGGCATTGATAGGCTAACTTCCTAGTGTTCTTGAATTGGCTAATTGTCATGAATTGGTTTTTCTTCACCAAGGAATGTATTCTGCGATCCTCCAGCACAGTTCTCATCCATGGTTGTCCTGGCCTTCTGGTGGTGCTGAGCTCACCCTTTAGTTCATTCTCTTTAAGAATGTACCAGATGGTACACTCCTGGGGCCTCATGCATAACGCTGTGCGTAGAATTCACACTAAAACATGGTGCATGGACAAAAGCGGAAATGTTCGTATACACAAAAAAAATGTTCTTCTGCCACATAAATCCTGATCAGCGTGAAAATTAATGCACATGCACGTGCCTGCCGCCACTCCCCAACTCCTCCCAGAATTACACCTCTTTGAATATGCAAATCAATTTAAGTAGCCCTTGGGCTCATCGTTCTGTGAAAAGCCAATGGCAAAAGCACGGGGGAAAACGGAAGAATTTCAGCAAATACCAAGTGGAGGCAAGGAAAAACTTAATATTTGTTGGTTTAAACAGTGATATAAACAACAAAAGGAAGTTGATCAAGTGACAGTGTCAGAGAAACTCGAAAGCTCAAGTTCACAAGGTCACACAGTGCCCGAAATAAAAAAGAACTTATCAGATATCAAAGTCACTGTGAAAAGACAAGTTGTAGCCCACCGTCTGAGTGTCATATGAAAGCTTATTAGGGTACAGAGAAAAGAAAAAAAAATTGGGACACGGTAGGGAAAAAAGCTTGAAATGTCAACTTTAATCTTGAAATTTCCACTTTAATAACGTTGTTTATTTTGTCATTAAAGTAGAACATCATGAACTTCATCTTAAAATCGTTTAATTTACTGGTTTCTCAAATCCCATCGTAACTAAAGTAGCACGTTATTATGCTTTGTTTTGCATGTGTTCTTCTATGTGCTCTATGTGTGTGAATCACTACGTGCTTCTTAAACGGGCTTTCTCTTCCTCCGACAGGACACAGAATCCATTACATTTGTGATATTACAGTTCTCTGAATAATTTAAATACTGAGATGTATACTTGATATCATTTCAGTATTCATATCATATCAATTAAAGCATGTATTAAACATGGGAACACGGTGGCGCAGTGATAGTGACGAACTGGTGCCCCATCCAGAGATTGTTCCTGCCTCACGCAAGATGACCTTCGATGAAATAATTTATTGCAGCAGTACTGTCTCTTTCAAATGTACTAACCTTCAATTCCTGTCCTTCCTCTTCTTTCTCCAAGTACCCAATTGCCACACAATCAGCTCAGTAATAGATATTAAGCCATCTGTAAGCTTAGAACTCCGATTCTTCAAAACTTTTAAGCAACATTGAAATATCTTCATAGTACATGTTTAATTATTCTATCTATCTGTCCTTCCAGTGTCGCGCCAGCCCCAGCAAGAATACAGCGCAAGGCAGGAACAATCGCTGAACGGTGCGCCAGCTCCTTGCTAGTGCTGCGACACTGTATCCTCACATGTTTAATTATTAAAAATATAGATTGTTTAAATGATAACATTTTATCTGTATAATGTAGTAAACATATTTTGCTGCATTTCATTTTAAAAATGTTATCGTCATATGTAAATATGCGCTTTATAAAGTGGTACATGTTGTGCAATATTATAACTGTATCGCAAGTTTACAGTGAGGTAATTGTACTTATAAGTACAAACAGTTCTATAAGGAGCAATTGATGGACTGATTGATTGCATTTATAGTTCTTGGGATTAAACTGTTTCTGAAACGTTTGCAGTACGAGAGCAGTTCAAATAGGCATGGCTGATGTGCTAGATGCTCTACACCGATAATTCTCTTTCCGATCAGCTGCTGTAGAGCTGTGATTCCACACTCGGATACAGTGATATAAATACTGTGAGCGGTGCAGTAAGAGTAATATGGAAAAAGTGATCCGCTGTGGCAACCACTAATGGGAGCAGCTGAAAGAAGGTTCAGTGAAAGTAACAACGCTAAAGGAGCTATGGTATTTGGTATAGTTTGCCATTTCGTGGACCACTATATTGTTACAGGTTAATTAGAATCGGATGCCTTAAACTAATAAACAATATGCAGTTAATTTCAGCTTATATGATAAAGCCGCTTCAGGGATATGGATCTAAAAAGAAGGGGAAACCACACTGGAACAAAAGCACTGCTTTGACGCTGGGTGTCGCTAGTTTGCAAAACTGAGTGGAGAACTTGCATATGCCAGGGTTTGAGCTAGTGTGAAAATGTGCGTGGCTTTATGCCAAGTTTAGGCTTTATACATCGTGATTTGAGGGTGAAAATGGGAGTACGCAACATTTTTGTGCATACGCTGTTTATACATGACGCCTCTGGTGTTTCTGCTATTTCTTGGATGAGTTGGTTTTGTTTTCTCTGTCTAATGATGAACTGTTTTTACTTACATGAACAGATCTCTGGACCTCATGTTGAGAGTTAATAGTGACAACTTCCAAATGGAAATTCTACACTTAGAATCAACTATCAATTCCAGACCTTATACCTGCTTAATAGTTAATGAAATAATATGGGACCTGCTCACACCTAGCTATGGAACAGCTTGTCAGTCAAGTGTCTGAATGCTTTTGAGCCCCTGAAAAAGGGGGAACCATGTAAAATGTCCCATACAATATTTCTGTTAAACCCTTTGAATTAATGCTGAACACCTACACTTCAATCGTGTAATTATTTCTTTATTTCAAATCCATTGTGGTGGCGGCGTACAAAGTCAAACTTATGAAAATTGTGTCACTGTTCAAATACTAACAGACCTAACTATACTGTAGTTATGAAGTGTAAGCTTTCAGGTACCTCAAATAACTGAAGCAGCACTTGCTCTTCTGCTCATCTTCTGGTGCATTGTTCAGTCACCTCTCACATGGCAAAATACTGTCATAGCCCAAGCATTATGGATGGCACTGTATCCAAAGTGAGTGTTAAGAAACATGTTAATATTGTCAAATCTTTGCCCTAATCTAAGGCTGGAGTATACATACCTTGCTAAAATTTGAACAAAATTAGTCTGGTATTCATACAGCTGTGTTCAGTATTAAGTTTTAATACATAAGTGTGATGACAAAGGCTACCTGTCTAAGATAATTTGCTACTAGAATAACAAGAAGTCAAGGTTATGTAACTAAACGACAAGTTAAACAGTAGTTGTGCTTGTTTGATGAATATTGTTATTATAACTTGGTTACCTGAGTCCTTCCATCCACCAATTTACTAAACACAATCAAACCATTTTTTAGGATCATAGAGGACTGGAGTCTATCATGGCCGCATGAGTCTTAATTTAGTTGCTTGCAGTTTTGTGCTTATTCTTTACACTATTTGAAAAAATAAACAATGGCAGCTTAATAAACCTAAATTTATTTAGTGGTCAACCTGTTTGTCTCTATTTATAATAATTAGTGTATGAGTTATCTATCCATCCATTGTTTAACTTGCGTAACCTAGCACATGTACAACACCTAGTTTTAACCTTAGATTCTGAATGACTGGTTTATGGAAAGGTATTTGAATGATATGACACAACATTGTCATGTTGGAGGGTGTGTTGTTTCTCCTTGCTAATTGAACATGAGTGAAGGAAGGTAAATTTCAGACATTTTCTTTTGATACACTGAAGTAGGTAACGGGGTGCTCAAAATATAGTTATGACCTGTGTAATAAATACCTTCTTCCACCTGAATGTTTGCCCAAATTCTCTATGGTGCTTTTTATCTTCCCAGTATAAAAGCAATGAGCAGGAAATTGAAGGCAAGAAACGATATGAGGCTCAAAAGATGGAACGGTTGGAGACCAAGCAACGGAATGGCGAGATCATTATGCCTGTAATCAGCCCAGGTATCAACAGAATCTTTTAAGTGATTCTTACCATGTCTGTGGGGATTTTTATATATCACAGAAGAAGTTGTCATATTGCATTTAATGGACTAAAGAATATTGTGCCTGTGAGCTTGATTGTTGCTTCTATTGTGATTCAAGTGAAAAGAGAGGCTGATATGTTGAAATGCTAAACTTTAGAATAGTGCCAAAGGTGGCAATATGTCAGTTTTAAATTAGCCAGTAAGCGATGTTGTTCATCTTTGTCTGGGTTGTACATTGTGGTATGGTAAGTAGGGTACTGAAAGGTTAACCATGAAGTTCCCAGTTCAGACCCATACCTCTGCCTTATGGTGTGTCTCTTTGTAAGTTACTTAGGTTTGTGCTTTAACTAAAAATCTATATATAGACAATTGTTACATTTTCTGATTGTATAAGGTACCAGCACTGAATGTGCATGTCAGATTTTACAGCAGCAATATTAATGGTCTGGATGTTTATACGGGAATATATTTGAATGGGTTAAAGTGAGTAGTCTAGTGAATAAAGGGATGTATATTTATTTTAGAACATTATTCTGCCTTAAAACATGAGTATGCTATGATTAGTAATTCATTGAACATTTTTATCCAGTCATAATTATCAAATACGTATATATAAAGTGTTAAGCATGACCTTGGATAATGATGCTCAGACCTAACTAGCCCAGGAGAAGTTTTAGATTTTAACAAATCTTCCTTGCTTTTCTATTCCACGTGCTTTTCAGACAGACAAGCTAAAGGTAAGGAGTGCTGTCTTTTTGTAAAATAAAGAATTAGAAGGACATGTGGTGTTGTCGATCAATCTGCAGCCCTTTGGATTTATAAAGCAATGGATGGCTGCTTGTGTGCCACTTCACCTCACACTTATTAGAGTCTGTGGAACAGTGGACAAACAATTTAGAGTCCTAGTTCATTGTGGCACCGTAGTTGCTACCGCTGCCTTACAGCTCCAGGGGACTCGATTATAAAATGTTTTGTGATTTTGGAAAAAAATGTATGCCAAAAAATGTGAGAATGCCTACACCAACAATAAAAATTTAAAATAAAACCCGGTGTAAACATGTTTCTTTGCAACTTACCCTTTATAAATCACGATCAACTTGTATGAATGCACCTTAAACCCGGTTCCACCCTGAAACAACCATATGAGCCATGCTAATCAGCCTCATACATATGCAATCCTGATGCTGCAGACCTTCATTGGCTGTTAGAGAAGCTTCAAATATGATGCATCCAGTAGTGAGTGATAGAAGGTCTCTGCTCTTAATTAGAGGTATGTAAATAAACTTTATTTGGTAGCCTAAATGTGGGCATCAGCAACAAGTGCAAATGGCACAATGTTACTGCTGCTGTAAATGCCTTTAGCTCCAGCTACAGTATACAGTCATATGAAAAAGTTTGGGAACCCCTCTTAATTGTTTGGATTTTTTGTTTATCATTGGCTGAGCTTTTAAAATAGCAACTTCCTTTTAATATATGACATGCCTTATGGAAACAGTAGTATTTCAGAAGTAACATTTGTTGGTTTATTGGATTAACAGAAAATATGCAATATGCATCATAACAAAATTAGACAGGTGCATAAATTTGGGCACCCCAACAGAGATATTATATCAATACTTAGTTGTGCCTCCTTTTGAAAATATAACAGCCTCTAGATGCCTCCTATAGCCTTTAAGTGTCTGGATTCTGGATGGAGGTATTTTTGACCATTCTTCCATACAAAATCTCTCCAGTTCAGTTACATTTGATAGCTGCCGAGCATGGACAGCCTGCTTCAAATCATCCCATAGATTTTCGATGATATTCAAGTCAGGGGACTGTGACGGTCATTCCAGAACCTTGTACTTCTTCCTCTGCATGAATGCCTTTGCAGATTTTGGGTCATTGTCTTGTTGGAATATCCAACCCCTGCGTAACTTCAGCTTTGCGACTGATGCTTGAACGTTATCCTGAAGAATTTGTTGATATTGATTTGAATTCATCCAACCCTCGACTTTAACAAGGGCCCCAGTACCTGAACTAGCCACACAGCCCCACAGCATGATGGAACCTCCACCAAATTTGACAGTAGGTAGCAGGTGTTTTTCTTGGAATGCGGTGGAGGTGTTCTGCCATGCATAGCACTTTTTGTTATGACCAAAATTACTAAAATTTTGTCTTATCAGTCCAAAGCACTTTGTTCCAAAATGAATTAAGTTTGTCTAAATGAGCATTTGCATACAACAAGTGACTCTGTTTGTGGTGTGAGTGCAGAAAGGGCTTCTTTCTCATCACCCTGCCATACAGATGTTCTTTGTGTAAATTGCGCTGAATTGTAGAACGATGTATAGATGCACCATCTGCTGTATCAAGTTCTTGCAGGTCTTTGGATGTGATCTGTGAGTTGTCTGTAACCATTCTCACAATCCTGCACATATGCTGCCCCTGTATTTTTCTTGGCCTGCCAGACCTGGGTTTAACAGCATCTGTGCCTGTGGCCTTCCATTTCCTGATTACATTCCTTACAGTTGAAACTGACAGTTTAAACCTCTCGGATAACTTTTTGTAGCCTTCCCCTAAACCATGATACTGAACAATCTTTGTTTTCAGATCTTTTGAGAGTTGCTTTGATGATCCCATGCTGTCACTCTTCAGAAGAGAGCCAAAGAGAAGTACAACTTTCAATTGACCACCTTAAATACCTTTTCTCATGATTGGACACACCTGTCTATGAAGTTCAAGGCTTAACGAGCTAATCCAACCAATTTGGTGTTGCAAGTAATCAGTATTGAGCAGTTACATGCATTCAAATCAGCAAAATTACAAGGGTGCCCAAATTTTTGCACAGCCAGTTTTTTCACATTTGATTTAATTTCATACAACTAAATACTGCTTCACTTGAAATCTTTTTAAGGAAAACACCCCAGTACTCAAATGTTCCTAGGAAATGAAAGACATACCACTGTTATCTTTTTTGTTGAAAGCAGAGTAAATTATTATGCAGGCTGAGAGGGGTTCCCAAACTTTTTCATATAACTGTACCTGAAATTAAAGAAAAAAAAGTCTGATTGTAGAAACAAAGCGGATCGCTTGTCACTGGCAGGCAGTGTGTGCGTGTAATCACTTTTACACTCTCTGATTTTAATCTGTGAATGGCATCTGTAATTGATGAGATGCCCTTTTATGCAGCATTATGCCAGAGCAGTCCTGATATTG
This sequence comes from Polypterus senegalus, assembly GCF_016835505.1. NCBI lineage: Eukaryota > Metazoa > Chordata > Cladistia > Polypteriformes > Polypteridae > Polypterus > Polypterus senegalus. The sequence goes on along the minus strand of NC_053159.1, from coordinate 63,023,875 downwards.
TCAGTCTCATCTTGGCTTCATACATTACTATATTAATAGAGTGTCGCTGGTTACAGTTAACAAAAACAGCTTAATTCTCTCTAGGTTCCCTGATTGTAATATGGGTCCATTAAAGTTCTCCGATTTAGATTTGGAATACTGAAAACTGCTGCAAATTGATGTTTATTTTGGTAACAACTTGTTGTTACATGTATATGCAACCAAACCATGTGAAAACTTCAGTCTATTAAAGGCTCGAGAGACTGAAGACTGGCTAAGATATTCCTGACTTTATCGGCCAGTCCCTCAATAGTGAAAACAGGAAGCGGATATAAACTGAGAAAAATAACAAAACAGTTCTTCAGTGCAAATATGCAGCATTTGGCATTGTAGAAAGGAACTTAGTCTGTACATCATTCTCCTCACTTTGAGCTTTAATATTTGTCATGTCAGAGCACATAATAATGGCTCACAATATAAATGATTATGCATGACATAGTTATTTAGATGGTTAGCCTACATTTCCCTGATTGATCAAGGGTGTCGTTATTTTCCAGTTTCTCTGAAATGTTGTGTACACATGAGTCAAAGTTGCCATAAATATATGCAAGTTGACCCATCAAATTTCCATTTATAAATACCGAGGTTTGCGTGGGAAGTTGCATAAGCAAGCTTTATAAATGAGGACCCAGAATGTTAGGTTTCTACCTTCTCAGTGCCTGTTTGCACTTTGCTTGTTCTGCTCATGTCCACATAGATTTTTTTTCTGGCTACTATGATGCCAAAGATGAGCAGGTTTGACTGATTGACAGCTATAAACTGTCCCAATATAAAGTAGCATGAGTGAACTCTGAGATGGAATGTTGGAGTAAAACAGAATACAAATGGTACAATGCAAAAAACAGTACTTTGGGGCAACTTCCTAGTTTCTTATATTTCTACCACCTTTATGATTCCAGAGCCATTCTCTGTAGGATTCAGCCAATCCAGTTTGATTCACTTGGTGGGACCTTCAGACTGCACACTGCATGGCTTTGTCCATGGAGGTAGGCCATGTTTGCTGTTTTTTATCTGCATTTTTATTGTTGTTCCCCCACTCTCAACTGCAGTGTAATGTGAATTTAAGCTGTGTGTAGAAACATGTTTTGTGAGGAGAATGCCACCAACTGTCATCTTTATTCCACTTCATGCTTCGGGCCCTGAAACATTTTGAGAATATCATACTGCGTCATGGTTGTCTTTTTGTCCTTCGTGTTAGTGGATATCTGCTCAAGTTTCATCCTTCTGAGACATCTCAAACAGAGTTCCCACAATTAACCCAGCAATGTCTAAAGGTAAGGCCTGAACCTGTTTAATTCACTTTAGGTCTGTGGTGGATTCTTTCCCATCACTGTGTAGGAACCAAGCTTGAGTGAAGCTCCAGAAGAATACATTATCCCTGCTTTAATGTTATAGCATAATAAGATTGCTACAGGATAAAAAGGCACCAACACTTCAGTACGCTTTTTCAAATTTTTGGTGTTTCTACGGCATTCAGGAATTAATCACTTATGACATGACAGTGACATGACACCGACTGCTGATCGGAGATTCTTAAGGGAATTCCACCTTCCCAGTTACAGCAAACAACCATTGGATTACTCTATAGAAGTCAAATTTAGTGGAAGAAGTAGGTGAGCACAGAAAGGATTGGCAACTTCATCAGGAGAAGACATTAGGAAGGCCTAGAGAGTGCATTAGAGTGTTTCATCTCTTCCTTAGTAAGTTGGCACATCTTATGTCTAATTAGTTTAAAACACCAACCATATACCATGGCTTTTTAGACAAATGAGGCCGTTAAAACAACATTGCCATGTAGACCTTTTTTTCTGGTCATTGTTTTTTAAATTCCTTGTCCTCTAGTTACTGCCATCCATGCCTATTGTAATCTTTTACTGCTTCAATGTTTGACAGTGATTTTCCATGTCCAGTTACTTTTGTTTTGTCTCCATGTTCTTCAAGTGTCCATCTCACATGTTTGAGTCCATCTTCAAACAATGTTGCTTATAGCATTCAAGCCATCATCATCATCATGAAGAGTTTATTACAGTTTGGCATTTTTCTCGAATCAGTTAATATTCAAATTCTCTTAAATAAAATTTATTGTTGTACTTATTCTACTTCTTCTAAGAGAAGGGATTTTGTGTCATATGGAACACTACAGCCAGGTTTTACAACATGTCCCTAGTAAAAAGGAGAGCAATCAAAATTGGAACCTGTCCCTGTATCATTTGCTGTTGGATTAGTGGCTGCCATCCCATGTCTCCTAAGGGGCCCTTCTCATTGTTTTGTCATATGGCTAGTGCCTTCTGTTGGGTAGTGCTTTGTCTAAATATAGTCTGGGATGATGTTGTGTGAAATTGCTGGGTTTGCTTTGGCACAGAATTTTAGACATATGGGCACCCATCTGCTCACTTGCTGCACCCAATCTTTTATAATGTAACCCCCATATGCTTAATTGCTGCACCCATATCTTCCTAATCCAGCACCCATATGCCTGGGCATCACTTGGCTGGAACAGTTACTGCTCAGCTCTGGTTTGGAGTCCTAAACTGCTGCTCGTCATGTGGTTTTCACAATCCAGGAAGTGTGTAACTCAGCTGCAATTAATTCTTTTCAGGCCTTATCAGCTTGGCAAAACCACTTTGTTTTTGTTTTTTCTATCTTTCAATCTCATTAGATGCCGAACTGGAAAATGCATAAATATGGAGTGTTCTGTTATATGGACTGAATTCAGATTAGAAAAGTATGTGCAGTGAACAGTTTATCCTTTCTGATTCTTTTTGCAGCTGGCAGCTGCTCATTACTTCTAAATGGCCTTTCTTTGCTCTCAATCAGTGTTTTCCATTCTTGCTGGGTGCAAATGAATTTATATTATTTCTTGTGTTTCTCTTTGGAAATAATCCATGCCATTATTTTAGGTTGCTTTTCTGTTGTATAGAGGTGATCTACCTGAGTAGCATGCGAGTTCTGCTGCTAGAACTCAAGATCATGTAAATAACCAGTAAACACTGCTGTGTTGGTAAGAAGGCAATGCCATTGGACAGCTGCACATCATTTAAGCAGCAAATCCTGTTGGGCAATCTGAAATGTAGAACAGCATTCCCATTAGGCAATAAATCTTTTTGACTGCTTGATCCAGTGGGGCTTCTTTACATTTCAAAATCCTCAGAAAAGATTGCACACTTATGTAACTGCTCCCATCATTAAGTTGTGCCATCCAATGGAATTATGATCCACAGTCAGACAGCTTGTTGTGTTACTGTACTCTGTCATGAAAAGTTGCATTGCTTGGCCAATAAGGATTTTCAGTACAAAAATATGTGAGGGTTTCGGTAATCATTTATTTGGTCATTAGGCATCAGAAACCCTGTAGTTCTGACAGACGGTAACAGGCAGACTAGACAACAAACTAGAGGTTTATTGCTGTTTGTAGTCGCAAGAACTGACAGTTATTTTGCTAATTTTTCATCTAGGTCAGACTGGTAGGCAGGAGTAGGATTGAATGTTTCTGTGTGCATAGTTCCATTAAGACAGATTCAGGGCAGTGCAAATCAGGCTGGCATGCAATCACCATCCGGCCCAGTGCAAGCCCCCTTGTACTTCTAGGCTTCTACCGTCTGCCCCATCCTTGGAGACTTCATTTAGTTCTGGGAACTGATTGGGCCTTTAGGACAGCAGCTGGTTTAGACAGATTGGTAGTTCAGTCTGTGACAGTTAAGCCAAAGCGAGCTTCTAACACCGGATCTGTGAGTAGGTTCTATTTTCCTGCAGGGGCTGTAAGCTTGATGCAAATTGTAGCAACTTTGTTCGCAAATTTACCACCTGTGGACCTAGTCTGTACTGAGCCGAATTAAATCAGTTCTCATTTTAGTATTGTACTTTGGAAACTGTCCAATCAGCAGTATGTGCTAGAAGTGTCATATGATAATTGACACTTGTAAAAGATTTCTACAGTTTCATATAGATGATGTCATTATGATAATGTACAATTGTAGCACCTCTTCAAGAATTTTAAGAGGTAATGCTATGTAAATTGCCAGTAGTTCAGAGTGTACAATTTTTTACCATTTACCACAGGTTCTCTACATCATTTGTAGTGTAAACACTCTAGCTTTTTTAATTGTAGATTCACATTTGGTGGTCCAAAATGCCACAAAAGCCCAGGCACTGAGAATTTTGGCACAGTGGCTGAATTATAAATCAAGAGACTGTTCCTTTAGTTCTCATCAATTTCACTCATTTTTATATGTGAAGACTATCCTGATGATTTACTGTGTCGTATGGTCATCACTAATTTGTCAGATCAAAATTCACAGTAACTCGATGGACCTTAACGTTTCTCCATCAAACATAGTGGTCTGGTTATTGGAACAGCACCAAGTCACTGGCTATATGGAGTTTGCAGGGTCTCTTCATGCCTGTGTAGATTAACCCTAAAATTCATAAATGTGTCATGCTGTTTAGATTTACAATTCAGGAATTGGTGAAGAGTAAAAATACTTTGTATTCTGGCCTTTAATTGACTTTGTCTCTGGATTGGTCCCTACTGTTTATCATTTCTATAATATGAAGCAAGCGGGGGAACAGCCCCTAGTATTACAAATAAATAAATAAAAAGGCACTATATTATAGATAGGTATATAGAACTTTTTGTCCCCAGTGGGAAATTTGGCTTACTTGCTAGATTTGTCTTTTTATTCTTTCATTTATTTCTATTTATGAGTTTCTTTATTAGGTTATAGTGTTGATTGTATGCACCATCTGTTGAAACGAAAAATACAGTACATTTTATTAGTATATTTGACTTGGAATAGGCATGGGTGAGCATATCACAAGTGACTTTGTAGATATTATGGACTACAGTTAAACTCTGTTGAATTAATTTCAATTAGATGACACTTATGCACTTTAAGTGTAAGAACAATAGCCTACAATTTATTATGGACTGGGCCAGCTATTCAAATAAAAAAAGTTATCTGTCCCAGGTAGACATGTCAACTGTTTGACCTTTTTTGGATGTAGAATGTACAGCATAGTCACGGGTCAGTCCTTAATTGAGAGTGTTTAGAATAGACAATATTGCCATTTTGGTAGAGATAGAAAGTTTGCACAGTGTGAGCCATGAGTTTTCTTGAGGTCATTGTTCGCCAGTCATTTAGTCATACAACCTATGACTTTAGATTGCAGATGGGTTCTGAGAGCAGCAGCTGAAATTGTCATGCATGCTGTGAAAAAAACTAGGTCAATATCCATGGTAGCTGACCTCGTGCTTTATTTTCATCCTACAGCTGAGTTTAGCAGGAGCAAACAGGGAGTCTAGTCTCCCTAGACTAGATTACACCTAGAGAGATTTGACAACAGAATGCTAATTTATTCTCTTCTTAAAAAAAAAAAACACCTACCCAGCTGCCCTTTCTGGTGATATTAACAAAATGTGTTCCTATGGTAACAGCTTATCATGAAGCAATTCAAGTCTTATAATTACACTATTGTAGACAGTGATTAAAAACACTTTGTGGAAAAATAAAAAAAAGGCTGCATTTACAGGTCTAAATATAGCGCCGCATTTCTGGCTTGTTGTAATTAAGGCCCCTGGAGTAGCAGCCTGGCAGCAGTAGCATCACAGAAGGTGCATGGTTTTCAGTTAACATTTTTAGTGTTGTAGTCTGGCAGGATTCAGGTAAACTGCCCCACCCCTCAATTGTCCTCATGAGTCCTTGCCTGTCTCACTTGCTTTAGACATGCCACCCACTGAAAAGATATGCCCTCCGCATTGAATGAAAAGCTACTGCCATATACCTGAGGCACAGAGCCCCTACAAAGTTCCACAGAACTGCTACCCCATTTATTCATAAGAAGATAGACTAGGTATAGGGCTGCTGTCTTGCAAGCTTGAGCTACAAAGCCCAATGAAGACATATCTGATCCCACATGTACTAGAGCCAGCAAGCCTGTCTAATATGGAGCCTCTACTCCCATGATGGTCCCACTGATCACTGAGACCCTTCTTTGCATCCTTGAATTCCCAGTTCTCTTAAGGTTTGAGCCACTTTGTCTGCTAAGCACAGACCCACTCCCCCAAGTATTTAAAGCCTAGCAGCTCACTAAGCATCAAGCCACATCCTAGCTTAAGCCACGCAACCTGCTGTGTACCAAGCTGTTTTTCTGCATGTCTGAGTCATGCCGCCCACAGAGCACCAAGCTTCTCCCCTGCCTGTTTGAGCCACACAGCATACAGAGTGCCATGGCTCCAGATTGCACATCTGAAATCAAATCAATTCCATTTTGAGTGTAACTGGGACAAGTGGTTGTGGGTGTGTGTGTGCGTGTGTGCACCATCTGATCCTTTAACACAGTTATCCTTCTTTGACTACAGAGGCACTGCTGCCACCTTTCTCCCATCATCCTTCCACTCCTCTCCTTAACTCAGTGTGATAATTATTGCTGAGTTTTAGTGTCTGTTTTTCATTCCTTGATATCAAACTTTACCTGTCTCATTATATATGCTTTTAGCCTCTAACCACAATTTTACAACATCTATCTCTTCTCTGTTTGCTACTTTTCATTTGCAATGTGTGCTGTACTAGAGCCACTGTGTATTTCCCTCATTTACCAACTGTAAGCAGCTGTTCTTCTGCCTTGAAACTGCCATTTGTAGTCTTGGGCCTTCTATCCAGGCTTTTGTGAATGAAGAGGAGATTGCTGCTCTTTAGGTTTGGAAGGTTGCTTATTTACACAAAGTGGCATGTGTGACGATGCGGGTTCTGCTCCATGCTCCCATCCGCTGTTTGGGAGCCCTTGAACCCAACACTGTCGATAGATATAACCGAGGTGAGCTAGACAGTGAGGCAACAATAGCAAGGGGATGGTTTAAAAAGTGCAAAGTGCTCAGGGGTGGGGATCGATCTGTTCTTAACATAATTCTTTTTTTTGTAAAAACTTGAGTGCTATGTATGGATTGTAATAAAATTAATAAAAATAAAAAAATAAAAAAAAAGTGCAAAGTGCTTTTATTTAAAATAGTCAAACAAAAACAAAGTGTTCAATTAAATAATGCAGTGGTTCCCAAAAAGTCTTCATTAAATAAATAATCCATAAAAGAAATGTGGAGGTTAAAGATATACAAAAACAATTCTTTAAAAACGAGGTTCAAACGACGCTGAAAGCAGTCCTTAAAATCAACTACAATCCCGATGCTCTCCTACACTAGCGTCTCACCTGCTCTTCCCGGGTGGGCTTTTGTCCTTTCTCTCACTCACACACAGGTCTGGAGTCCTCCCAATCCTGGCTTCGGTCTGGCACTCATCCCAGGCCTGAGACTTGGAACCTTGATTTCCAGGATGCCCACACCAAGGACTTCTCCTCCAAGCCTCCCGACTCCTGCTGCCGGCATGGCCTTACGTGGACAGTCTTTCTTCTTCTTTGTTCACTCCCGCTACATGCTCACTCAGCAGGAGCGACCACTACTTCGACTCCCAGTGTTGGCCTAACACCCAGGCTTCCCCACAGCTGACTACGAGCGTTTGTTCACTCGCTCGCCCACTCGCACCGTCTATCTCTCTCGCTCTCTTTACTGCTCTCTCCAGCCACCTCCATCTTTCTCTCTTTCTGTTCTTTCTTGTTTTTACTCTGTTCTCCTTTTCTTTTTTTTTAATCTATTTTTTATTTTTTATTAATTTTATTACAATCCATACAAAGCAATCAAGTTTTTACAAAAAGAAGAATTGAGTTAAGAACAGATCGATCCCCACCACTGAGAGAGAGAGCAAGCCAAACGGCGTAAAATTTAAGGCTTGTAAACATACCTAAATTAATAAATTCTCTGTGCTTTATAAACTTATTTTAAAATATTACTGATTAGATCCTGCCATGTTTTGAAAAAAGTCTGTACGGATCCTCTGAGTATTTGATTTTTTCCAATTTCAAATAATATAACACATCGGTTTCCCACTGACTTAAAGAGGAGAGTTTGGGTTCTTCCAGTTTATCAGAATGAGTCTGCGTGCCAACAGTGTAGTGAATGCAATCACAATTTGTTTGTCTTTCTCCACTTTAAGCCCCTCTGGAAGAACCCAAAAAAAACCACAGCTGTTAATGGGTTAGGAAGGATTGTGAGTCCAAGGCTGTCTGAGAGGTAATTAAAAATTTTTGTCCAGAATAATGTTAATTTGGTGCAGGCCCAGAACATGTGACCCAGTGAGGCTGGGGCTTGGTTGCAACGTTCACAGGTTGGATCCTGCCCTGGAAACATTTTGGAGAGTTTTAGTCGAGACAGATGTGCTCGATATATAATTTTGAGTTGTATAATTGTATGCTTTGCGCATATGGAGCTCGAGTGAATTCTCTGCATTGCTACTTTCCACTCCTTTTCTGATATATTAATTGAGAGATCTTTTTCCCAGTGTCCTCTTGGATCTTTGAAAGGAAGGGATTGTAAATGATTTTATATATTGTAGAGATGGAGTCTAATTCCTTGAGATTGAGCAATATTTTTTCCAGCGTGGATGAGAGTGCAAGATGAGGAAAATCTGGAAGGTTCTGTTTAACAGAGTTCCTGATTTGAAGATAGTGAAAGAAATGTGTAGCTGGAATATTAAATTTGGAATGTAATTGTTCATAGGATGCAAAGACGTTGTCTATATAAAGATCTCTAAGCAAGTTAATTCCAAATTTTTTCCAGATATTAAAAACTGCATATGTTTGTGAAGGTTGAAAGAGGTGGTTCTCTTGCAGGGGTGCCACAGATAGAAGCTTCTCCGTCTTAAAATGCTTTCTACATTGGTTCCAGATTTTAAGTGAGTGGAGCACAATTGGGTTATTAGTATATTGCCGATAACGTGTGTTTATTGGAGCAGAGCAAGGAATACAAAGAAGTACTGCAGGATTTTACTTCTATTGCGGTCCAAGCCTGTGTATGTTCTTCTATTTGTGTCCAGGTTCTTATCGACTGTATATTTGCCGCCCAGTAATAAAACTGGAAGTTAGGTAGAGCCATGTCTGTTCTCCTTTTCTAACCGACTCAAACTTTTTTATATTGAGGAGGGCCATAACAGCTACAGCACATTAGCAATTCCAGGAAGAATCACATATGTGGGCAGTCTCTCACCTGTGCACTAAGTGAGAAACGCCCACACCGCAGATCGCCCTGAGATCTGCTACAGCCACCACGCCCCCTCACTAAGCCGCGAGCGCGGTGATTACTTATTTAAAAACAACTGGCCCTTACTGAGAGGGCTGTGGACCCGCTATGCCACAACATAACTCGACCAATCTTATCTGGGGGTGACTCCAGGGACTGTCTGAGCTGTAGTCCAAGTCTTGTGGTGGTTAACCCCTTGGCTGAGGGGCATGAATTAGCTCACTTCTGCCTAATGGACACCAGAAAGCATGTAGATGATCATGTTGGGTTCAAATTTATCTTAAATCTGATGTCACCAAGAAATTACCCAGTGTTTTTGACTACTCTGTTTCTCAATAAATTAACTTTTTTTGTGCAAATCAAAAGACTCTTGTCCAGTTAAAAACAAAGAAGAAGAAATAGTTCAATTTTATTTTCTTACTTTTTTGTCTTAAATGTAGGTAATCTTAATCAATATTCTTAATAAGAACATGAAAATGGCAATTTGTATATGTCTCTTCTATAGTCTGCTTTATATTGGCCTAGTGCTGCTGTTAATGGGGATGTCTGTCATTTTTGACTTATAGTTTCCATTTTAAATCAGATGAAAACCACTTCAGAATGTAAATGAGTGCTCCGTGACAAGCAGCAAGTAACGTATGTCTCTTGCCTCTACTATGTCTTTAGTCAAAGTTCACTTAGGCCTCTGACCTTCCCCTCTTCCATTTTCTCAGAGGCTGACTTACGCACTAAACTCCTGCTGATTTATAGCACCTGCTTGATGGCAGTGGTATGCAGGTGAACTGATTTATTCCAAGAAGGCAGAGATACATAGCTGCAAATGTGTATATAAATCAGTGTTAATGTGACCTCATTAATCAGTTGTCCTGATCACTGGGAAGTGAAAAAGAAACCAGCTAGGCTTTTTGTCCCTTTGAGATGTACTTGGTATTGCCTATTCCACATTTACTTATACCAAGGTACTTGCCAGTATTTACTCTGACATATCCTCATGTATGCCTGGACATCCTTTCACTTGCCAGCAGCACATTCTCCTGTCAGGGATAATAAGTTGAGGTAATGCTATTACTTGTAAACCTCTTGATTCCTCTCATTTCACAATAAAAGAATTAATCATTCGTTGAAGATAGATAGATAGATAGATTAAAGTGAACTCCATCAAGCCATGGAATCAAATAATGCTGGATCCCAAAATATACAAAATCAACAGTTGTATTAAGTCAGTTTATTGAGTATATGAGAGATGGCCTTGCTTCCATCAGCACTTGCATCTACAGAACGTCCTAATCTAAAATACTGTTGGTAAGTACTGCCTTTTGTAACTCCATACTTCACTCTGAGAGGTCCTCACATGACATCTCTTCTGAGTCTGTTTACACTCCTAGGCTGTCAGCCTTTCCAAGTAAATAGAAGGGGCCCAGTAGTATGTACAGGAGTGACATATATCTCCTTATTCAGGGCTTAGCTTAGTAAACCTTGAAGAAGAAGCAGTGGGGCACTGACAGAAATGTGACCACGCCGCTTTGTGTCTCTGCCGCTCGCGTTGTGAAAGGGGGGCTGAACACACGCTAAGGAGATGCGGACGAATCAGCTGCTGGCTTGCAGCTGCTGCTACTGGGCTTTGTGTTCTGCATGTCATGTTGCGCGACGATCATTTAAAAGCCTTCACAGCAGCTGTCCTTTTGTCTCACTTCCTTGTCTCCTGGGACATTAAAGTGTCTCCGAGAAATGGTTTGTAATTAGGACGTGACGTGCAGGTAGTCTCACGGGACTTCAAAGTGTCTCCCTGAGATGTTCACGCCTCGACCTAAATTTTTTTTATATTATAGATATATATATTTATTTGGATATTCTTTTTTTTTTTTAAGCCTGGATTTAAGCCCAAGTGTCTGTTAATGGTGTTTTCATTCCAGAGACAAGATTCAGCCAGCTGTTTGGCACTCTTGGTATTGGCCCTGAATTTTACTTTCACAGTGCCCCAGTTGAACTTGTGTGTAAATCAGAGACCCTGGATCTTTCATTCTGATGGCATTATGATGTACCTGTATACGTGTTGTGAGTGTTTTAGATGTTTGTCTCACGCGTATACCTCTGGGCATTCGTGTAAACTGCGCTTCTTCTCGGGTCTTTTTTTTTTTTTCCTGTTGTCATTGAAAAGGATAGTATGTAAAGTGTTTGCCGGATGACACATTATTCATATTAAAAAGTAACCAGCTGAATGAATTCTACAGTCACATCAACTCAGTACTATCCACAATCCAATTCACAATTGAAAAAGAAATGAAAGGATGCATCAATATCCTTGACATTTTCATTGAAAGTGGTAACCAGAGGTAAAAAAGAGGTAATCTCTGGGGGTACTCTGGTCTTTCTTAAGCATACCAAAGCAGTGTGTTTGGATCAGTGTGTTCATTGATGGTTCACCCAAGTTTGGTTTCTGCCTGCACTCAGTACTACTAGCATAATCTTCGTAATCCTTGTCTTTGGAATGTGACAGGTGAATGGTGATATGCTGAGAAAGCCTATGCAGAGGCAGGGAATACACATAAACACCATAGCTACAGTAAGTGTGATACTTTATGAGGCAATTGTGGTCTGTCCACAATGGGTTTGTGCCTAATGCTTGATCCGGCCTGGATTTCAGTTCCTCATAGCCCAAAAATTGTTATACACAATGTTCAATAACACACAGTTTTGTTAAGTTTATTCTTATTAAGCACACATACGTATGTTTATAAGCTGAGTTAACTATGCAATACTTGAAAATATAAAAAAGTGCAAAAAAAAACATAAAACCTGTTGAAACAAACAGAGAACTATAATGCAATATACTCTATATATAAAATAAGTACATACATATATTTAAAGCTGTCTCAGGTCAAAAGAATCATTTCATACACAAATGGCAATTTCACTTGAACAGAAAACATCTGCATATAGGTCCATCATAGATGATGGTGTTTCAACTCTAAGGCAGATAAAGTACCATCATGGACACTGGAAAGAGAAAGAAAAAAGATTTTTAATTAGTAATGGAAAATGAAAAGTCATTACTACAATTCATCAAAATGCAATATAAAAAAAAATGATGCAGGCCCAGCAGCAACTCGAGCAAGAGCCTGCTATGCTAAAATAATACATCTCCAGGCTTGGCATAAATACTGTGAATAACCAAGTGTCTCTAAAATTGGTAGGGAGAACATTCCAGAGTTTGTATGCCGTGTAGCTAAAGGTGCTGCCTTCTACACCAATTTTATTTATCTTGGAATTTTAAGGAGGCCTACATCTTGACATTGTAAATATGTTCTTTAATTTAATTGCATGGTAAACCATTAACGACTTATTTGAGGAAAGGATTTTAAAATCAGGTATAAATGTAATTCAAGCCAGTAAATTGGTTTAAGAACTGGAATTAATTGGTGATAATTCCTTGGCTTCATTGTGATGCTTGTTTTCATATTTTGAATTAACTGTAAAATACTCAATGGACAACTCAAATATCCTAATCTTAAAACATTATACTAGTCATTAGTTAGTTCAGCTTGGATTAGATGAACAAATGTGTTGTCCAAGATCGTGTAGCTTAGGAGAATGCCATAAATTTGGCCCTCATATAGATCTTTGGTAAATGAGATGCTAGGTGGTGCAACATTAGCAAATGCCTTATTACTTTACATAATTAGGCTGCTTTAATGTTTTATAATTACTGATTTTAAGGATTTCATTAGAATACATACATTAAAAATCAATAAGACTTTGAGTATTACATCTTCAGATCAAATACCTCTTCCCCTATCCATCCACAGCTGATCGATCTAGCTAGGTAGCTAGAAATGGGTTAAGAGTCTTTCAGCTGAGTAAAGAAAAGACCGCATTCTAGTAGTGCAGTGCAAGTTATTTAATTTATTTTTTGGTGTTTGATGCACTGCAATAATCCTAGAGGGATTCGCATGATCTTTTCAGGTCAGAGTGCAGGGTCAGCCATTGTATAGTGCCCCAAAACAATTTTCAGGTTAAGGGCTTTGTTCAAGGGCCCAAAGGAGTAGGATCCCTTTTGGCAGTTATCACAACAGAATGTCCCCATTGGGTGTTAGCCTAGACACTGCTGTTAGAAAATGAATGTGTACCCAAGAGTGTCTAATACATAAACAAAAGTTTTGTTCTAATAAGGCCCATGCAAGGGATTTTTTTTAAAAACTCCTCCTGAAACAGATGCCTGATGAAATTCCTCACAAGTAAGGTCTTGACATAATACATTTTGGATAGTATGAGTTGAGAGAGATGTGTTATATACATTATGTTGAGTTAGAAAATGTTTTGTACAAACATAGGAAAAGTGTTTTTATTGAGCTCCTTCTATTCACTTTCTGAAAATCTAACTGAACAGTTTAATTCCTGTTGTTGACTTATTACTGGTATAGTTTGAAAATACAGTGAGTATCTTTATTACAGTTAAAGGTATACATTATAGTTTCTTCAGTAGGTATTATGGGAAGGTTTCGAGGGGCTTCTTTGGCTCCATTGCCCTTAAGTGAAAGGCCAGTTTCTCAAGCTGTGAGGAAAAAAAAAAGAGACAAGACTGTTAGTGTCAGCATCCCTCTCGTCCTTGGGTGATACCATTTATCATAAATGAACCCTGAAAGCAATCCTCAGGCATGCATGCATGAAAAATAAAGAACCATAGAAGCATACTGTAGAATAAACAACCAATCAGTGTGTTAGACAGTAGGGATTTTAGGAACCTTCAAATGTTGACTTGATGGTGGTTTGGAGAAATTCGCTGAATAGAGTTTTATGAGCTAATTGTGCTGAATGACCTGCTCTCGTCAAAATGTATATAATGTTCTAATGTTAGTCAAACTATATACGCCTAAGTCCAAAATATTTGTAATATATTTTAATTAATGCTGCACAGTCCACACAAACCATTCTTTTTCAAGGGAGTGAAATGCTTTGTTCGTTATTTCCAGAAAGGAAAAATAAAGTCTCAACATGTCAGTCTGTGTGGAGCTGTACTGTAAATTGCATAATAGCCTCAGTTATGTTGATGGGTATGACTGCTCATCAGTGTAGCACCTCATCTAAATCCAGACAGTCATAACAAGTACATTTCTGCAGATTTCCCTACCCTGAATAATATGAACAAGACTTTAGCAAGATACAAAAACACTATTCTCTTCATTAAGTATCTTCTTTTGAACAAATGATGACTAGCTGATTAATTGAAAGTTACCAGAGTTTTCTAAATGTTGTTTCTTGCAAGAAAAGAGTGGGCTTGTTACCTCTGCCTCATCTCTGCCCTTCTGCCTGGTGCTACACTAACCCTTTAGGAGAACCTGTGGGGTCTGCTTTAAAAATATTCTAGAGAAACTTTACACATTGTGAAAATGTGGTTCATGTTTTGCAAAATACCTGACCTACTCTCATACTGAGCATTTGGGGCCAGAGTAATTTATTTGTATGGTGGATGGGCGGGAGATTATTTTACCAGCAATTAAAAGTTTTTGCTATACTAATTACTAGTTTTCCGGTTTTATATTCTTAACAAGGTGAATGTTAGACAAAGAGAGGCTCTTACTGCAAAATAAGATTAAATTGAATAAATGTGTCAATTATTTATTAATACACACACACACACACACACACACTCATTTAATTGTATGTGTGTGTGTATATATGCATGTTTATCAAAACCTTGCGGGGTGATTTTCATATCCAGTCAGCTTCTGTCCACCTCTCTATATGTGGCCAGTCGTGCTTCAACCTATGGGACCTGTAGTTATCCAGTTTGCGCCCAGCTTTGCTATGTGAGGTTCCCTTTGGGATGAGGTTCAACTTATCTACTGTGGCTCAGCAATACTGTTGAGGGTGGGATGAAAGGTTTGCAACCAAACCCTTTACTCTATGTACTGCAGTGCTGGGTAACATACAGCTTGGTCTGTTTGGGATGAAATGCTATACTTACTGCTGTCCTGTGATATTAATGAGGTAATGAGAGATCATTCCAGCACTGGGCCTCCCTCTGTGAAGGCAGAGCCATTAGCTGCATAATCGTGTTTTGGTAACGATCTGCCTCAACAGCTCATCTATTTCCCTGGTAATTAGCTTTTCATTACACTCCGCAGCAATGTAAGCATTTGACATTCAGCTGAAATGCTTTTGCTAGCTGAATGATGATGGCACCTATGAATAGTGAACTAATTCAGGTGATGCTCGATGAAAGTAGTAAAAGTACATTTGACATTCTGCCATAATTGTCTAGTGTTCTTGGCAGGACTATCAGCTTGCAGAACTGTTTCTGTACAATATTTCCACAGAGATAAATTCCCCAGTTTGTCTTTTAGAGTCAGAGTGAGGGAGGCATCAGGCCTGCAAGTTGGGAGTGCTGGTGAAGTGGCACAGCCTCATCATTGTACCCTTGGCACAAACAACTTGGAAAACTGTAGTCTCATCTGCAAAGCAGCCTTGATTATTAAAAAAATATTTGTTGGGTTTGTTCCCTTTTTTTTTTTTTTTTCTTTGTGTCCTCTCATTTGGGATTGAAATCTTATTTATAGTTGAACAATCTGGAGAGTAAAACAGCACAATTTCTGGTTTGGAGGCAGGTGATTAGAGGTGCAAAAAGGCACATTTTTTTTTATTTACTCATCGAATGTATGAGAAATAATAAAATGTATAAACCACTATATAATTAAATACATTTTTTATAAACAAATCTTTTTATTTATGGCTATCTCACAGCCCAAGGAGACTAGGTGTCTATCTATGTGCAGGTTGCACATTTGCCTCCTGTCTTTGTGGCTTTTCTCCATTTACCCCAAAGATGGGTATATTAGGTAAACTATGGTCTGGCATGAGTAAATGAGTGTGGGTATGTTTTATTAGTGTGTCTTTTGATGGGCCCCCCACCACCCCCCATCTGTAAGGACCGGTTTCTGAGTTCTGCTTGATCCTCTCAGGATTAGACACCAGCTTCCTCAAACCTGAATAGAACAAGGGGGTTTGGGTGGATGCTTAAAGAAGATGAATGAAAATATGGACATTTTTGCTCTTAACAACAAAATTATTTTGAAATCTCAATCCTTTAAAGCATTCATGTTGCTTTTGTGAAGTTACTGTTGCTAGCAAAATAAATGCTCAAGTTAACAAACATGTTTACAAATGTTAACTTAGGAAATGGTTGTTCACTGAAAGATATGAACATTATGCATGCATCCACCCACCTTTCCTTAGCAGGTTTTCTGGGGAGTCATAGCCTATCCTGGCTGCAATACAGGGCCTAGATCAGTCAAAGGGCGAGCTCATACACACTTAATCAAATTTAGGTCAGTGTTGATTTAGAAAGTAAACATTTTAACACCCATCCAGGTTTAGTTTTGGCCTTGAACCTGATACTAGCAGGAGTGGATTAGGTCCTCCTTTACCTTGTATTAGGATAATAAGAGGGCTTATAAAATGGATGGAAGATTAACTAGAATTTACCTAATTTGCATGTGTATGGTTAACAAAGTGACAAAGTGGTTAGTGCCGCAGCATTACAGCTGCGAAGCCCTGAGGTCAAATACTGGTGTGGTAATATTTTCTGCAATTTGTGTATTCTCAGTAATAAAAAGACAAAGTGTCATTGGTTTTGCATTATGTGTGCTTTGATCCCTTTGGAAAGCAACTAGTTGACTACCTGGAATGTTTTACTTATTTTGGGACCCTAATGATGACATTTTTGGGGGGTGGGTACATGCCAAGAGCTTGACCACTTTATAAGGTCCATGCTATTGACAGGAAATTTAATATCATTAATTACAAGCAGTGAGGCAATAGGTCCACTCCTCATGGAGAAAAAGACTCTGAAGACTCGGCACTGTTTTGATATGCTTACAAGCACCAAAGACCCTCTATTATTCAAGGAGTGGATGTAGAGGTGGTCCACTTCAATGATTACTGGGGGGTCCACATTAATGACAGTTGGACTGGTCTTGGAACACAGAGGAATTATATAAGAAAAGGTAGAGCAGGCATTTTCTTTTCTACAATTTTATGTTGGCCAGTGCAATTTTCTATGTTGTGGTGTGCTGGGCTGATAACATCACTTCAAGAGAGGCCAACTGAAACAAACAAATTAATTAAAAGGGAAGCTCAGTTATAGGATGCACTCTGGACCCCCTGCAGGTAGTAGCAAAGGAGAGAAGTAAAACAAAACTGAATGTCACCCATCGTGAACAATGCTGCATGCCCTCTCTCTGACACACTAAGTACATGGAGTACTTTCAGCCAATCACTCAGTAGAAGTGTGTCAAGAAACACTACTGGGGCTCCTTTATACCAACATCAATATGTCTGCATGGTACCTCACTGTGACTATTAAGTCAGAAGTTTTCTTTCTTTTGAATGTCCTTGCTTTATAATCATTCCATGTGTGGTGTGTGTATATTTGTTTATCTATCTATCTATCTATCTATCTATCTATCTATCTATCTATCTATCTATCTATCTATCTATCTATCTATCTATCTATCTATCTATCTATCTATCTATCTATCTATCTATCTATCTATCTATCTATCTATCTATCTATCTATCTATCTATCTATCTATCTATCTATCTATCTATCTATCTATCGTAAGTAAAAAGACAAATTACCACCAGGGGCAAATAAAGTTCTATCTTCTATTTATCTTCTATCAGTTTTATGTCATATTGATGTTTCTCTTCAATTGGAAGTGGATGTGTTAAGTACTGGTGTAGTATTCTGTCAGAGCCTTTCCCAGAACCAGGGAAATTACACCTTTGTGCTCTGTATACTAAAAACTTCTAAGAAATTAACTCCAGCTGAGCAAAACCATTATGTTGGTAAGTGAGATCTTTTAGCAATTCAGTTAGCTCTTAAACAGTAATATCGTTGGCTGGAGCGAGCAATGATTCTAGGGAATCTGGGGGCCTCAGGCAAAAAAAACTTCATGGAGCCTTCCAACTCACCCTCTCCTGAGTCTCAGTATTATAAAATGTATTATTTTAGTTCAAAGTGTAAATTAATAAAATCAACAGGGAAGATTTAGTAAACACAAATCCTTTATTTTATTTTTGTGAAACATGTTTGTGGGGGGAAGTTTGCATGTTCTCCCCGTGTCTGTGTGGGTTTCCTCCCACAATCCAAAGACCTGCAGGTTCGGTGCATTGGCGATCCTAAATTGTCCCTAGTGTGTGCTTTGTGTGGGTGGGTGTGTGTGTGTGTGTGTATGTATGTGTGCACTCTGTGGTGGGCTGGCACCCTACCTGGGGTTTGTTCCCACCTTGTGCCCTGTGTTGGCTGGGATTGGCTCCAGCAGACCCTCGTGACCCTGTACTTAGGATATAGTGGGTTGGATAATGGATGGATGGACTTTGTGGGGGAAAAACAAGAAACTTTATACAAACACCACAATAAATCAACATTTGTATAATAAAAGAGAAAAACACTAAGAATAAAGTAATTTTAAAAATCTAAAAAAAACAAATGAGAGTATATGTCAATAAATGAAGGCACACGTGGTAATAATAAATAAACACAAGTTGCACAATAAAATATTTAAAAAATAAAGTGCACTTAGGTTGAAATTTAAAAAACAAAAAAATCGTTGTTTGAGGGCTTTAGCTACAGCAAAAGCAGCCACCGGATCCTCCAGGTCCAAAGACCTTTGAACACTGTGTGCTGTTGAAATTGGAGGTCCTGGCATGTGGTGGATCTCAAGTAAGATTTCATCAGCTTTAAGGATGAAAAACGTCTCTCCACAAAGGCAATGCTGATAGGAAGAGTCAGGATTGCCAATGAACTAAATTTTGACTTCTTTCCCCATGTGATACAGTTACCCACTCACCCTGTGTATGAATTGGTGCTGCTGACTTTGGCCTCACACTGACTACAATGGGGCCTGGAGAGACTGACTGAAGGTGAATCGCAAATGACTGAATTGTCTAAACAAAACA